>NC_137969.1:87517833-87695333 GCF_963924665.1 Micromys minutus | reverse complement strand
TCCACCTGGTTACTAAATGTCTGTCATGGACTTCTTGGCACACAGGTTCTCCTTCCAGATCAGTAAGACAATCCATATCATCTCTTAGCTCCCGAACCATCCCGATATACCATATTCTTCTCATCTATAAGTCCTGAGTGTAGGGAAGCATAGAGCAGGAAATTATCAATTGTTATGACCTGCTCTCTGAACTAACATGCTAGGGCTTTCCAATCATTAGGTAATTTAATCCTGGCATCCTTCCTTTGAGACCAGCATGATTACTAGTTTTCAGATGAGTTTGTTCAAGGCCACCACATAGCTTCCCAAAACCCAGACCTGAGTTTTTCTGCTATCTTCTTGCTGCGGACACTGTCTGGGTACTAGGTCTCACTTCCTTACCTCAGAGCAGTCAGAGGCACACAGGCCATCTGAAATCAGAAGCTAAGATAGGCAAATATGCCCAATCCAGCCACGTCTCAGTATATTCTGTGTCACTGGAAACTTCAGTGTTACCCCTTCTGCCCTCTGACCATCTTCTTATCTTCCTCTGAGGCTCCACTGCTCCTTTTAGAGCATGAAGACCTTTTCTAGGCAATAACTAGACACTTAGAAAGTTTGCATCTGTAGACCACACATAAAGGCCAGGCCTGGCTACTGACAGCATCAAGGTTTTAAGACGTGATATCATGGGTATCCTACAATTTCTTGCTACTTATAAGAGAAAAAGAAAAACTCTGAGGACAGTCTCACTGGGGACTCATAAGCTGCCTAGTGTGAAATATTGTCTTGGAGGGGTATTATTCTTTCCTTCTCTGAAGATTTTTCCACTAACCCTCCTTTCTGCAACCTGTGTAGTTGGTTCTGCGGAGGAATAAGGATGTAAATGCCAGGTTCCTGTGACTCAGGGGCCCTGGGTTCTTCTCTGACATCTGGGAAGATGAGAGAGAGAGAGAGAGAGAGAGAGAGAGAGAGAGAGAGAGAGAGAGAGAGAGAGAGAATATCTACTATAAGACAATGCTAGGCCCCCAGAGCTAGAGTTAAATACAGGAGGTTGTATACAACCCAGTGTGAGTGATAAGAATCAAACTTCTGGCTTCTGCAACAGCAATAAATGCTCTGATTAGCTGGAGCCATCTCTCCAGCCCTAACAAACAGAAATGTTTAAAATACATGCTAGTATGGGAACTAGTAATCTCTAGCAGGACACAGAGGCCATATTATAGAATGGAAGACACAGCTGAAGAAATGAGGGAGACCAGAATCTAGGGGAACTTTGCCTCAGTAATGATCACAACCATTGAACCAAGTCGCTAGAACCCTTGGCAGCTGTGGAATTTACACGAAGGAACATGGAGACTCTTTTGGTTAGAATGAGTGAGGTGGTGAAATCTGCTTAGCATCTAGTCACACATGGGAGTGAGAACTAAAAGGGTCCTGACCTTATTAATTTTACATGACAGGAGAAGGGAAAGTAACTATTGAAGACACTTGCAAAATTTTCGGCCAAGAGTATAGTGACCCCATTTACCTTGAAAGAAAATCTGGAAGGATAATTGGGCTTGGGTAGAAGGAAGAAAAATTAAGAGTTTATTTTTAGAAAAGGTGAAACTTAAGGTGCCTGAGGGACATGCAGGTGGAAGTGGAAATGTCCTGTGGCTCAGGACAGAGCTGCGAGCAGATGACAAAGATTTAGAAGTAATCAGTAATGAAGGCCTTGGAAACTCTGCAAATCAAATAAATGATCACCAGCTCATTTATATCTTGGAAATCCACTCTTTTATAGAGAAGTTTTGTTTTAATCAAAACTGTAAGCTGTGCATTTCTTTAAGGCCAAAGCTGTGTGCTGCTTAGTTGATCTTTACTCTGAACTATTGGGCCACCCATTCCAAGTGATGACAATGTAAGATGTAGCCCATGAAACAGGCTCTCTTGAAAACTCACCTTTCTCAGTGCTTTCCAAGACTGGGAACGTGGTCTGATGATCTCGGAAGGATCCGGTTTGCACACCAGCTGCTATTGAACTTACATGTATTCTGGATATATATATATACATATATATATATAATATATATATATATATTATATATTATATATATGTGTGTGTGTATATATATATATATATATATATATATATATATATATATATATATATATATATATATATATATTCACTCTAAGATTACAACACTTGCTCATAATTTACCCAAAAATCTTCTCTGTGCCAACTTACACTCTTGAGGAGCTCTATACCAAAAGACTGGTCCTGCAGCCCAGTGCCTATAGCCTGTGTCTAACTAACCGTCCATGTTGGAAGAAACAGCTGCTATGACTGAACAGCAGGGGAGTTGCACTGTGAAATTTTCCAGAGGCACTGAGTACTCATGTGCTACCTGCAAGACAAGAGTATTTTTAGGCGTTCCAGAAAGATTTCATTTCACAGGCTTTTTTTTTTTTTTCCCGAAAGGTTATAATTAACTGCAATGAACAAAAGATTCTTTAAAAATAATAGTGGGAGGAAAGGAACCAAGGAAAGGAAGCAACCAACACAGCTCTGCCCAACCCATTGAGTAGGTGGATTCCAGCCATGCATGTGCTGGGGTTGGGGTGGAGGTGGGTTGGGAAGCCAAGTCCACAAAGGTCCATGTGAACCCATAGCTAAAAGCATGTCCTCTCCCATTATGCTATGTAATAGGTAGAAGCAGGTCCTTCATTCACCTCTCATGACAAGAGTCCATCTTCCAAGGCCTCTGAAAAACTATGCCATGGCCAAGAAGAATATCCAGAACACACCATTCTTGGACATTTTAGAGTTTCTAGGGACAGAAGAGGCTTCTTATTCTCACTATCTCTTTCTTTTCCTCATAGTCCCTCCGTTTTTCACACCCCCACCCCAACACATAGATATGCCTGTGAATCCCCTTGGCAATATCTCCCTTGATGTATTCCATATGCTTAGTTTTATTTATAAGAGGAGGGGGTACTTTATTCCAAGAAAAGGCAATGAAGAGAAAACTAGTAAGTAGAACTCTTCCATGTCTTCTGCATCAGTTCCTAACTTCAGGTTCCTGCCCTGTTTGAGATTGCACCCTCACTTCTTTTGGTAATGAACTGTTCCATGGAACTGTGAGTGAAATAAACCCTTTGCTCCCAAGCCTGATTTTGGTTATGGTGTTTCAATGCCGCAACTCTAACCCTGACTCAGACAACAGGCATGTATGGGCTCAAGGGGGAGCTTGTTCAGTGTCCAAGAATACAAAGACAGTGTCTCTGTCCCAGAGGTACCATGTTGGGGATCTTAGCAGACTCTTGGTCTTAATCAAGTCAAGCCTTTCTTGGGATGCAGTGATAAGCTGTCTTTTCATTGCAGTGCACAGGTTGCCTGAGGTTTTGGATCCATCCCTAACATCCCTAGCTCTCCTTCTCACTATGAAATGAGACTCCTAGAATAAGATGCCCTGAGACACTCTTGCTTCTACCCCTAGGTTGACAATTATGAATTTCTTTGTCCTCTAGAACTTAGTTCACTCAGGATAAGATTAACTAGTTACTTCAAACTTCAGGCAACTGCAGCCTTTAAGGCATGAACTTCTGCATGGGATTTACGGGATCCCTGGGAAGTTTATAGAAGACACTCCGACTCTTCCACTCCTTTCCTTTTGGATTAAAGCAAAATGAGATAACCAGCATTTGGCAACTAAATTAAAGAATGAACAAATAAATAATGTAAAGTCACTTCTTTGTTCTAACATATGCTGTAAGACTTTTTTTTTCTTTCAGAACAAGGGTAAGCAGTATGGGTCTGTGGTATTCCCCTTCAGTCAAATCTAATCCCCACCTGTTCCAAGTTCCCACTGTTTTCCCTGGATCTGTCTGATCACCGCAGACCCCAAACTGAAAACTTTGTTATTACTTCCTTCCTGACTTACGAGTTCCTTGAGGACAAGTCTGTTGAGTACTCGCCCTTGTGTTCTACAGGGTCCAGCACAAGAAATAGCAATAACAGTACTGTCATGGTTACAAAACCTCCTGTGCACACAGAACTTCAAGAACTGACTGGTGCTTCTAGGCTCACTTCACCTTGGCAGACAGGATAATACTCTCTTCACAAAAAAAAAAAAAAAAAAAAAAAAGAACTGGAGTTCACAGAGATTTTGTAACTTGATCACAGTTAGGCAGCCAGTGAATTAGTGAATTAGAGATGCGCATAAAACAGTGATATTCTTATGAGAGTTCAGAATTATTCCTGATAAGTTTTTTTTTCTTTTTAATGAATGGGTAAATGGGTGCACAGGTTGGTGGATGGATAGATGAGTGAATGATCTAAGGAGGTGGTGTAAGAGAGATGATATTAGATGATACTAGTGTTCTGCACAAGATGGAAAAAAGAGGAGGTACTCACAGTCTGGGAGTCTCACCATAGCTCCTCAGTACTCTGTTCTTAGGGAAGGAAAGGAAACTTCTATTCTTGTGAATAATAATTCAGCTAGTAGCTAACCCTCCTCCTCCCTCCTACAGATTTTGACAGTATCAGGACCACCTGAAGGAGGGACTCGTGTGACCATCCATGGCGTGAACCTGGGCTTGGACTTCTCTGAGATCGCTGACCATGTGCAGGTGGCTGGAGTGCCCTGCACACCCATCCCAGGGGAATACATCATCGCTGAGCAGTGAGTCTGCCCTGCTGGCCTTTGTCTGTGCGAACTTCAGAGTGGCGAGTCTCTATATTTCCTTCTCTGGGGCTTTCCCAAGTATTTTTCACATCACCTCCTCCTGTGGAAAATGTCCCAAGAGGTCTTCCCAGAGTCTTTCTGCCCCCAGGAGACCTTGTTCTAGCTTTCCTATTCTTCTCTCCTCAGGCCTGCATCAGGGCTCCAGGTGATCTGACTGCCCCTCATTTACTCTTTGCCTGCCTGCTGACACAAATGTTGAAATCCCCTCTGGGAACTCTTGGTCCCTCCTACTGCCTCCCCCCCCCAACCCCCCATTGAAATGCACCCTACTGGGTAGGCTGTGGA
The DNA here is from genome assembly GCF_963924665.1 of Micromys minutus. Classification (NCBI taxonomy): domain Eukaryota; kingdom Metazoa; phylum Chordata; class Mammalia; order Rodentia; family Muridae; genus Micromys; species Micromys minutus. The sequence continues at coordinate 87,690,336 of NC_137969.1, read as the reverse complement.
CAACAATTTGTTTAGTGCCTGGGGCTCTGACAGTAGCTTAATCTGAACAGGGCCTCCACTGGAGTGGATTCATTTATTTCACTAAGGAAAATGTCAGCTGGAAATTAGAAAATAGGCATGTAGTGGCGGGCAGGCGGGCGAGCTCAGGAGTGACATATGTTCCAGTGTGGGGTGTTCCCTTGGCAGCAACTACAGTCGGTGAGCAGGAAGTGGTCCAGAAGTGGGGGATGAAAGCGAAGGAGGAACAAGGGAAGGGAGCCACTGGAGCATTCTTCATGCTCTGTCATGTGACACTGGGTCAAGGACTCCTCCATCTATTGAAGATGCAACTCTGTGTGTGTCAGAAGCCGATGAGATCTTGACTTTAACTCAGGATTTTCTCTCTTGCACCGTTAAGCTGCAACCTCAGGCTTCTCTGAAAGCCAGTCCTCAATAGCAGTCATAAAAATGACATCACTTTATTTTCCATCGGCAATTTTTAGTGTACAGAACATTTTTCCATCCACTGTCTGTGTTTTAATTATTCTGACACTGGCAAGAATAAAAGTTGGGGAGATTATTTTCCCCAGTCACTTGGGAAGCCAATACCAGGGCAGAATCAGAACTAAAAATCTTCTCCTTGTCAGGCCTCTTTCCCTGATGAAGCAACACTGGCCACAACTTCTGGGCAAGAAAGAGCTGGATACTTCATGACTCAGCCATCATCCATGGCTCTGAACCTCAAAGGCCCTTTATTCTATCATAGCTCAGAGAAGGATCAGTAGCAGATAGGGCAAATTCCCAAACTCTTGGGAGAAGTGTAAGAGACACTAGCCTCAGGCAAGGAAAAGATAAAGCTGGCCTGATCCTTCTGATTCTCCAGGTCCTGTTCTTTAGTGACAACCTTATCCCTATAAGAAATGAGCTTTGGGGAACTGATGGCTAGCCTTACAGAAGAACAATCAGGAATGAATACGTTTTTCTTGGCAACCACATTAGGAGATAAACACTGGGAACCAGGACCACCTGCCAGAAGCCTCCTAGTCACATGGTCTAGAGTCCCATGCCCCACAAAGCTTCACCAGGTACTTGGACACATAGACCACCCCCCAAATCCACCTGTACCTCAATAACTTTCTGTGGTCCAACTTGGGGACTTAGAGGACTCAGGCTTTAGGGTAAGGAGTATGAGGTGCCAGGCAGCTAGACTCGAAACTAGCCCAATGTTTGAATTAAGCTGTTTTGACACTGGCTCGTCTGCTAATCAGTCCTTAGGATTCAGCAAGCCATTTAGTCTATGACCTTCATCTAATGGACTGCAAGAAACTTTACTTCTGTTTATGAAGTCAAGTGCACTTCTTTATCCAGGGGAAGAAAGTACCCAGATGAACTGAGAGTGTAATCATGAAAGGACCCTGAGGAGGCTGTCATTCCAGGCCTGCTAGGGGCCAGTGGTGACCCTTGAAAGCTGCCCCTTCCCTTGCTTCAGACACAGGACAGGCGGGAAGCAGTGAAGGACACCCTATGCCTCACTGGTTATAACCTGGCTTCCAGCTGTGCCAGGCTCATTAGCACTCCTGAGGTTTCAGAGTTTGTTAACATCATTAAGCCTCCATCCTGGGCAGTGAGCAGCAGGTGTGATCATTACACATGTCTCCAAGAGATGAATCTGGCTAAGTGGGCTCAGTACAGAATCCTGGCCACAAGCAGGATTCGTGAATGCAGTAATGACTCGCCATATGCTTGTGTCTGCCATCTATCATTCCACAATTAAGTTAATATTGGTTTAAAGGTTCTGATTAGTCCTGAAATCAACACTGCACATGTCTGTGGAGGGCAAGATGATTTAGCCATAGGACATTGACCGGGCAGTGAAATGCAGGTCTAGACTTCAACTCAGCATCTCCAGAGACAAGGGTTTGCTTTCAACTGACCTCCCTCTTGTCTGCTTTGTATGTGAACTCAAACATGGCTGGACGGGTGCTGAACCTCTGTGCTTCCCACCCAGGAAGTAAGCTACCACTTATGCATGTCTGTCGGAGATAGTGTGGTATGGGGATAATGAGAAAACTGGGCTAGTGCCAGGAGCCTGGAGGCAAGCTATAGTTCACCTACTGATGAGCTGAATAGCATTGGGCAAGTCACTTTGCTTCCAGATTCTCAAATGGCCCATCTGTAAATTAGGAACAGACTGTAAATGTGTACAGTCACCTAAGTGGTCCTCAGGAAGCTAGAACAACATGACCCATAGAATCTGCAAAACACACACACACACACACACACACACAGAGAGAGAGAGAGAGAGAGAGAGAGAGAGAGAGAGAGAGAGAGAGAGAGAGAGAGACCAACTGGAAATCTTATTGGTTACACTAATGTGATTCCAGAACCCCTCTTTCAATTAAGAGTCAAATCTCTATATGAAAACTGGACAATTGTTTGACTCAACTCATTTTAAAAGGGGAAATTTTCACTATCTCTAGTCGTTGCCTCCTAATAATACATGGGGAGCCTTGGGGAAACCAGGAACACAGAGGACATTGAAATTGGGAAGCCTCTGAGAAATTAAACCAGAGAATACAAATGAGACTCAGAGGAGGAAGTAATATATACCCTTATGTCTGTGGTGGTCTGTGTGGAGGATACATCAAGTGACTAAGACTAGGAGTCCTAAGAAATGAGTGGGATTGTTCCCTATATTTGCCAAAATCTGTCACTAGCATGATGCCTGTACTGTCCCTCCCTTAAAGCATCCAGAACTTGTTATTAAATCCATCATCTGGGACAAGTAGAGTGACACATGTCTATAGGTCCACCTACTCAGGAGGCTGAAGCAGGAACACTGCTTCAACCCAAAGATTGAAGGCCAGCCTAGAAAATATAGTGAGACTTTGTTCAAAATACATACATACATACATACATACGTATACATAAATATATAAACATATACACACATACATATGCATACATAATACATGTATACATACATATACACATACATATATATACATACATATAATACATATATGCACACATACACACACACATGCCTTTATAAAATAATGATCCAGTGTCTACAAATGGAATGATGAAAGGCACAAAGTTGAAACTGAGGCTCACCTGTCTTTTAATCAGGGCTCCTTTACTTCCTGAAATGTGACCCTAAATAAGTCATGTAGCATCCCTGCCTCTTGATGGTCAGAAATAATAAGACCCTCCCTGGAGCAGAGGATTCATGTGATATTGGGTCCCATCTTGTGGACCACCTCTGCTATCAGCAGCTATAGCTCTTGTTATTAAGTTACAGGTTCTCCCGTGGCACAGTCCTTATTTTTCTACAAAGCCCTTTCCAGGTCTGCAGCATGTTTCTCCTGTAATTCATCTCCTTCAGCTAGGACAGGTATCCTACGAAAATTCAAGTCCTCTCCAAACTGCCTTCCAGGGCTCAGGAGTGAAAGGGGAAAAGAGGGAGCCATTGTACTTCACCTGTAATGTTGCTTGGTTTTCTGAAAACTCGTCTAACTTCTTTTTTTTTTTTTTTTTTTTTTTTTTTAACCTTTAAAAAGTAAAGTTTATTGTGCGGCTTTGGCGATCAACACAACTAAACAAGGGAATTTAATCTCTCGAGTCACACCAAGGGCATGCGCAGCCACTCACAGAGCCTTAGCCTCGCTGAGGGTGGGGACGGCCTGGCTACCGGGTCAGACCCACTGCTCAGAGAATCTGTAATTCATTTTGCGGGGGAAAATACAGCCTGAACAGAGTGTGGATCTGTCTATAGTCTGTGTATGAATGCATACAAAGTCTACCAAAGAACAGAAAGCAACATGCCAAACACGGGAATGGCTCATAGCATGCAGGGGTCTTTTCCAGATCAGGTCTTGCTATACCCTCGGCTCTCCTCACTGGGTCCTAGATCGGAATCTGCAGTGCTGACCCCTGTCTTTTTTTTTTTTTTTTTTTTAACGACTTTATTTTACAAAACAAAGATAAATGTACAGATTTTAAACATTTTTTGCTTAAAATTATACATTTTTGTCAGTACTGTTTTTTCAGACATTAAAATAATTTTTATATAAAACCATGTGAATATATTTTTTTAGTCAGTACTTGATTTTTTTCAAGGGCTTGACAGTATGCATTGAAAACCTAATAGTTACAATAAGCGTAAAGTACATGCAAAACAAAACGCAACATGGAAATAGTCAAAGTCTTCTTGTTTTGTAAATATATGTATATTTTTTTGTTTTCTTTATTTCTTGGACTTCATACAGTCTGTGAGTTGTTTCTGGGGGAGTGCAAGCCTCTGGGGTTAGCATCCCACTATCAGTGACTGCATATTATGTCTGTTCTTTTGTGACTGGGTTATCTCACTCAGGATGATATTCTCTAGATGCAGCCATTTTCTTAAGAATTTGGTTAAGTCATTGTTTCTGGTGGCTGAGTAGTATTCCATTGTGTATATGTACCACAATTTTTGTATCCATTCATCTTCTGAAGGACATTTGGGTTCCTTCCAGCTTCTGGCTATTATAAATAGAGCTGCTATGAACATTGTGGTGCATATATCTTTGTTCTGTATTAAAGTGTCTCTGGGGTATATGCCCAGGAGTGGAATAGCTGGGTCTTCAGGTAGTACTATATCCAATTTTCTGAGGTATCGCCAGACAGATTTCCAGAGTGGTTGTATTAGCTTGCAACCCCACCAACAGTGGAGAAGTGTTCCTCTTTCTCCGCAGCCTCGCCAGCATCTGCTGTCATCTGAGTTTTGGATCTTGGCCAATCTGACTGGTGTGAGGTGGAATCTCAGGGTTGTTTTGATTTGCATTTCCCTGATGGCTAAGGATGTCCAGCACTTCCTCAGATGTTTCTCGGCCATTCGGTGTTCCTCAACTGAAAACGTTTTGTTTAGCTCTGTACCCCATTTTTTAATAGGGTTATTTGATTCTCTGGTGTCTAGCTTTTTGAGTTCCTTGTACACCTTGGATATTAGGCCTCTATCTGATGTGGTGTTGGTAAAGATCTTTTCCCATTCTGTTGGTTGCCGTTTTGTTTTCTTGACGATGTCTTTAGCCTTACAGAAACTTTGCAATCTCATTAAGTCCCATTTGTTAATCTTTGACCTTAGAGCTTGAGCCATTGGTGTTTTGTTCAGGAAATTTTCTCCTGTACCTATGTGTTCTAAGGTTTTCCCTACTTTCTCATCTAATAGTTTCAGTGTATCTGGTTTAATGTGGAGGTCTTTGATCCACTTACACTTGAGCTTTGTACAAGGAGATAAGAAAGGGTCTATTTTCATTCTTTTGCATGCTGAGTGCCAGTTGGACCAGCACCATTTGTTGAATAGGCTGTCCTTTTTCCATTGAATGTTTACTGCTCCTTTGTCAAAAATCAGGTGACCATATACATGTCTAACTTCTTAGACATGCTCATACAAACCCTTGCTTGTCCCCTACTTCTGACCCCAGCCCTCTCCCTACTTACAGCCAGGTAAGGCAGAGCTCAGCCACTAAATGAGGACATTATGCCTCAGGCCCCTTCAACCATGGATTTCATTCAAAGCCAGCTACAAGTACTTAGTCCAGATACTTGGGTTGGCTCCATTTCTTATCACGCCTCTTCTAGGGGCTCCATATTTAAAGTTTAGCTTTGGAACATCAACTCCAAGCAAGAATATCTTTAAAACCTAGAAAAGCAATGTGCCCAGCCAATTTCTAAGCCTGCCATGGACAGTTTAACAGGCCAGACTAGACCTTCTCCTTTCTAAAACACACCCAGGCCCAAGACCAAGAGTTCATTTTTGCTTGTAACCTTCACATGTCCTCCAATTTCCTTTTCCACAACTTCATGCCTACAATAATTGCTTCCCCTGTGGAGGAGCTCTCCCACAGAGTATAGACGGGCCATGAATGAAAAAAGAGACAGGCTTGATTAGAAAAAAATGGAAAAGCTTATCTGCTTCCCAGTTCCCACACTCAGTTCCCACAAAAATTAGCTGAGTCTCCAGAGTTCTTTTAGGGGGCAACGAGTGAAGCTGTAGAAAATCAGAGACCCCAAAACAAAAGCACCAGAAAACAGTATTTGAGTTGTTGCTCCAAGCAAGTATCACCATAATAATAACCAAACACCTTAGACTGGGTTCTCAGGTGCTTCACTAATTGATTGCTGCTATCATGCTATGTGGGCTCACAGTGAATTTCTTTATTCAGAGATAAAGAAAATGGAGACTCTTCTTCCTGGAAGTGCTTTCTGTTGTAACTTATGTGCTAAATGTAAAAGACAGTTATTGTATGTTAAGTAAATATTTACCAGGAGTCAATGTACTTATTTAGGATTAACTATTATGAAGGAGATGGAAACCAGCGGGTTGTGTGTGTATGTGTGTGTGTGTGTGTGTGTGTGTGTGTGTGTGTGTGTGTGTGTGAGAGAGAGAGAGAGAGAGAGAGAGAGAGAGAGAGAGAGAGAGAGAGATTTGTTTAATGCTAATTTTATTACATTGAAATGAAATCTTTGTTTAGTTACCTTCTTTCCTAGAAAAACGATTTAGATAAGCATAGATCCGTTAAACACAGGTCTTCACACTGTGCCAAGAGAATACAGAGGATTAGTGGGAAAGAGGGTTGCTTTTCTGATACCCCAACTAAGCAAGCTTAGCATAGATGCATGGACACTGCTCTGACAATCTGAACTGTCTAACAAAAATGGTGTCAGGAGGAAAGAAAAAGCTTTCCTTCCCCATTTCGTGACCCTCTATTTGCTGAGACTGGTAGGACCCTCTCCTACCCATCCCCTACAGCACACCCTTTCTGAAAGGCACCGTGACTTAAGGGACTAGTATTCTTCTGTAACTTATCTCAGGAGCCAGGGAAATCACCAGGGGGTATTGATCTGACCTGCTAAGAAAGTGCAAAGCATCTTTCTACAGTGTTCCTGACGATGGGGGACCTGACTTCTAACCAAGGCCATGTCACCCACTCAGTAGGCTCAGCCTTAATTAAGTGTTACTTGGCACCTAATGAACTCACCCACATCTATGAACTTCTGCCATTGTGCTGGGAGTTGCTGTGTGGATGCTCACACTATCTCACCAGATTAGTGGCCTTTGAGAGCTCACTGCTGGAAACAGACTACAACTGAATCAGTGTGACAATCATTCACTTGTGCTCATAGGGAGAGCTGCTATGTTGGCTTACTGCATAGTAGAAAACACCAAGTACTGCCCCTCAATCTCTGTTGCACAGTCCACTCATTCCACCAATCCTAGATATGACCCATGGTGAGGCACTGGACTAGGTGCTCAGAGGAATGGGGGTGGAATGGTATATTAGAGGCACCCACAGCTTTTTCTATATAACCACATCCAACCTCTTACTCTGGAAATAAAACAAAGCCCAGAGATCAATACTAAACACACATTGATCACATTGGTACTAAAACTGAGCCATGGCCTAGCACTATGGCAAGGCAGTGATGGGTCACCTACTGACTGCTGAGTCTCTCATTGGGAGGTCTGCTGTCTTCTCAGGATCATCTGTGAGATGGGCCATGCCCTTATGGGTACCACATCTGGGCCTGTGCGCCTGTGCATTGGGGAATGCAAGCCAGAGTTCATGACCAAGTCCCACCAGCAGTATACTTTTGTGGTAAGTACTGGGACCAAGGCTAGCCACATAGCTAGCGAGGACACACTTCTGTTCCAGACTTCTCCAAGGGACTTCTCATCTGGTCCTCCTAGCCAGGCTGACCATGATGACCAGTAAAGGGAATTTCTGGCGTCCCTGCTTTGAAGGCTGTCTTTCTGAGTTTGAATAGTCACATGACTTAAAAAAAAACAAAAACAAACAAACAAGCAAAAAACCCAAACAGAAACCCAGATACTTTGGAGTCTCAGAGGACCATAGGGCAGAGTTCCAAGTAAGGCAAAAACTTGAGCCTTTCTTAGGAAATGGATTCTAGATGAAAGACTAGGCTGCCTTTTTTCCTCTATGTGACATTGTGATCTAATTCTAGCCTAATGAAGACACACTAATTAAGTGGTGTATATTTATGCATATGCTTTGATTTTTGATGAGGATATTTTAAGCTAAGAATTTGAAGAGTCTCTAATCTGGCAGAGTTGTACCTCTGTGCATGAGACCAGGAGAGAGAACATATGAACTGACAGTTCTGTGTGTCTGTATGGTTACACATACATGTATGTACACCCCTAAAGATATGTCATCAAGCAGTTTTGGCACTAAAACTTTGTGTGAGGCTGGTCCTAAATTCATACCAAGTCAATAACTTGCTTCTGAGGTCCTGGAGTCTCATTAGGCTCAATTAATCCTGAATCAATACATTATATTGGGGGCCTGTAACTTCCTTTTACTAAATCTTACCTACATCTCCACACTGAGTACTTCATTTAAAAAGTGTTAACAACAGTGGATGGGGTCAAACCAACCTTACTAAGAGTTTTTTAAAAAAATCATTAGATCACAACATTCTTTTCTTTCTAAAGCATTTTACTACTTAGTTTATAAAGCTTCCAAACCTCTACTCTCATTTTGGTATTGCTACCTTTTTCCTTGTACTTTTTTTTTCTCAGATTTGCCAGTCTGTCTGTAGCCACTGTACCTCATTTTTTCCCCTAAGGGATATGGGAAGCAAAAGAAAAAGATAGGGAGAGAGTTGTAAATATCAGAGCTTTAAAGAGCCCTAGGCCTATCATACCCTGTTCAACGGACAAGGGAAGAGCTGAAATCCAGAAAAATCCTATGACCCACCTCAGGGCTATAGAAGTGAGGGGGCTGGTACAGGCTAAAATCCACTCACAAAGTTAAATGTACTTCCCAAGCTCTGTATGGTGTCGCATGCTTTTGATTCCAGCACTCAGCAGGTGACATTGGGAGGGTTTCCAGCTCAAGGCCAGCCCAAGCTGTGTAGTGAGACTCTATCTAACAAGGTAACAAGATAACAAAAGCAACAACAAAACAAAAACACAAACAAAAAAAAAATCTTGCATTTTCCACATCACTGCCCACTAGGCAGAAACAATTCTTTCTGATTTAGGTCAACTGCTTGGTGCATCAGAGGCTAGAGATTTCTTTTAGTAAATTTCTTTTACATGAAGCTCAGTGAGCATGCTTGCAAGTGATATTCTCATCCATCAGGAAGGGTCAGAGAAGCCATGTTTAACATTTACTGATGGCACCAAGAATGAGGTCTCAGTGCTTAGGGCAGGACAAGAGAACATATATGTGGACCATTCATAGAGGTTGCAGTCCTATCAGCTGCCCAACTTAGGCAAGAACATTTTATTCAGCCCTATTGATTTTGTGCCAAAACCAACCAAACAACAACCACAAACCTTAGAACAGGCTCTCTATAAAGTAGCCCTTTAAAATTGTTCTCAATACATAAACTATTTTATAGATTAGTCAGTGTTATATTAGCTTTTTTGTCAGTATTATGAGTACAAGACTCCCCAAGACATTAATAAATTTCAATGTATGGCAGCCCTTCACCTTCCCTAGAGAAAGCAATGATGTTTAGGACTGCCAAGGGCAGGAAAACTACCTTCGCTTCTAGCATGATTGTTATTCTTCTTACCATTAGATCTAGCCTTGGACCTAAGCTAGGACTATTTCTCTGTTTCTTTTCAAAGAATCCCTCTGTGCTGTCACTCAGCCCCATCCGAGGACCAGAGTCAGGAGGTACCATGGTGACCATCACAGGCCATTACCTTGGTGCTGGAAGTAGTGTGGCAGTGTACCTGGGCAATCAGACCTGCAAATTCTATAGGTAAGATAAACGTGAAGGGTAGTGTGTTGTTTTCCCCTTGGCATACCTATAACCTCCTCATCATTGGTCCTCTCCTTGGCTCAGACATGATAGTCATTGTTAGAAATGTATGCCACTTATCAGTTTATGTCCCATAAATTGGAGGGACTGGTAACATTTAAAGGAAACTGGAAGCAAGGGTTATTAGAATAGATGAGTAATAATCCCAGGAGCTCCCTAGGTGAAGTGTCACTGTAGGAACTTGAGACTAATAGAGGTGACATGGTCTCTGCAATTTAAGTAAAGATTTGTTTTCTACATTATCTTCTGTGCATTAAAATGTGCACTAGAAAACCAAACTAACAACAACAGCAACGAACATTTAATATTGTCAGCCACAACCATGAGCCCTGAGGATGCAGACTTCAGGTAAAGTCTGAAGGAATCCATGGGTTAAACTACAGCCTGCCCAGTGTCACCCACATGAGAGCTTTGCACTATAAACTCTATCAGAGAACGCTTTGTGGTTTTATTACAACAGAAAACAGAAATATGTATTGACAACCTGACTGGAATCTTAAGTGGTAATTAGTCATATTCTAGAAAAATCCAGAAGTTCTCCAAAAATCTTGTAGAGCCTTGTCCCTGCCCATATTATTTAACCTTTCTACCATGCTCCCTTCTGAATCAAGTGAAGGGAAAGGGAAGGTGCTGATACGCACTGGTGGAGGATATTTCTGTAGCACAGAAAATAAGAAAACAGCAGACTCTATCATGGGCCACACTTGGGCGAGGGACATACTTTTCAAGCTAGTTCATGCCCATCTCTTTGTCTTAATCCTTCTGTTTCCCCATCAGGAGGTCAATGAATGAGATTGTATGTACTTCACCCCCATCATCCAATGGACTAGGACCAGTCCCTGTCTCCGTGAGTGTCGACCGAGCCCGGGTAGATAGCAGTCTGCAGTTCGAGTACATAGATGACCCACGGGTCCAACGTATTGAGCCAGAGTGGAGCATCACTAGGTGGGTGAGATTGGTGAGGTACATCTAAAGGTATTCAAGGTCAGCAAGGCACATCATCTGGAAGACAATGTGATTATATCTGGAGGAAAGTGAGATTAACAGGATTCACCAAGAGGGAAATAAAGTTGCAGAAGTCCTACAGCCCAAGGGTGGTTCATATTGGGGGTACTAGTGGTTGAATCTCACTTTACCAAATTTAAGTGGGTTTTACCTAACCTAGCTTCTGCTTGTTTCCAGTGGGCACACACCCCTAACCATCACAGGCTTCAACTTGGATATCATTCAGGAGCCAAAAATCCGCGTCAAGTTTAATGGAAAAGAATCTGTCAATGTGAGTAACCTTTGGTCTTCCCTTCCTTGGTTCCAGTAACCATGGCTCTCTGCAAGGCTGGGAGCTACAGGTTAGGTATATGGAAGCCTGATCACTAGAAAGGGAAATTGACTGAAAACTTGACTCTGTAGTCATGGTTTCAAACACCTAAGCTGTCCAGAAACTAATGTGATGGCATTATAATTTCAGGTGATATAGCAAAGGTCTAAAAGTGCTGGCTGCTGAATTTGATATAGCACTAAAGGGTTATGTTCACTTCAGTGAAAATTTTCCCTTAAAGGATAAATGAGAAACAGTGTATGAGGTAGAAAGAAGTTCTTCCTCCACATTTAGAAAGTTCTGTATTGGAAATAAGACTCCACCATTTATGGGCTATATGGCTCCAACCAAGTCATTTAACTTTTGTGATCCTGTGCTCCTTGTAGGTAATGGCTAAAAGACTTGCTTTGCAGTATCTGACCAGGCCATCCATGGAATTAATGTTTATATTTAATGTCAGCAGACAGAGAATTCTGACCCACTGGCAAGATGACCACAGGGTCTTCAGTCCTTTGCATAGCTGCATAATTTCATTACATTTAGCTATGAGTGTCCGTGGATCTCAAAAAGTTCTCCTATTCTGATGAGAACAGAATGTCTGATAAGTTATTGAAAAGTTTTCAGTTCATTCCTATAGTACCATCTCACTCATTTTAACTTGCATTTTCTGTACATTGTTGTATTCATAATTATAATACAGAAGATTCTATGTTGGTCATCATTATTGTTGTGAATTACAACTATTACTCTATGACCTTTGAGATATTGGTAAAGCTGAGATGGTCAGGTAATAGGTAGAATGATGTCTCTCCTCTTATCCCCGACACACGTCCAGCCTACTGAAGCTTCCTTGGAAGACAGGCACACAAAATAACACAGTGCTAGGCTAGACCAAAAAAATGTGTTAAGGATTATCAGATCCCAGACCCTCCTTGTATATAGGACAAACTAAGGCCAGATGGATAGATAACTTACTTGCCTCCAATCACAAGGTAATCATGATTGTGAATTCCCATCATGATAAAAATGCATATTTAGCTTGGTAAACACATTCTACCTTCATCCAATTTCAGAAATGGAGTCACAGGAAGATCCTGGACTCTGTATGTCTCCTGACAGCTAAGTCTTTCCTGAGCCCCCAGTCATTGCTATTTTGTTAAATTTCTGGGGCCTGAGGAGTTGGGAATGGATGCTTTGCACTCATACCAGGGAAGATAAACCATTCCTGCTCCCCCCCAAAAAAAATAAGTACAGGTTTTAAAATACAGATTTTATTATCATTCCAAAAAGGCCAACCAGAATACAACTTACAGATAAATTCTTAGGATAAGAAACCCCCATGCCAAGTCAGCCCACTTTTAGGCAGAAGAAAAAGCTAGCTCTAGCTTCTCTTAGTCTTCCTGGGATGGATGATACTATAGCACCAGCTGATTGATTTGTGTATGGCAGTTGGCCCTAAGGCACGATGGTCTCTTCCTGGCTGCTTGGTACAGAGTCATGAGATGGTTATGGCATGTGCGTAGTATGACATGAGGTGGTTTGGGCTAGGGATGGCTTTGTCATTGGTTTCTACATGTAAGGAATGCTGCCTGGTTGCAAGGCTTTTGCTGTCTCAAGGAATTGATCAAACTGGGGATGACTTTCTCCCCAGTAAACAGATCAATATAAGGCACCAGTACACATAAAATGAGATGTGAATATAGTATAGAAAGTGCTACAATGTTAGCATGGGGGAAGACAAGGGTGACTCCCCAAAGCTACAGCTTCTGTCCTCAATGAAAACAAAAACAAAAAATGGCATTTGAGCTTCCCTCATACATGATATCCTGGGAAGCCCAGGCCAGGTGAGGCACCCTCTCTCCTCCAGAGATTTATCTACGTCTTGAGGGCTTTCCCCACACTGCCACCAACCGTACATACCTGACTACAGTATTTCCCGGAACTAAATAAATTCCACCTGATGGGAAGGATTAGAGGACTCCAGGCCTACATGGTGACCTGCCTGGGAGTAGCTGGGCTCACAGGGAGTAGCTGGGCTTGCAGGTCTGGATAGAAGGCATGGAGCAAATCAATGTCCCCAGAAGGCCCTGGGCCTCTGTTTATGGTATGAGGAAAAAAGAACTTCGCCCTTTTGCTCCATTTGGGCCTCACCTTAGCCTCAGCCTGCCTAGAGCTACTCTTTTGCTTGTGTTCCAAGTTCCTAGTAGATGGTGAGGAGTACTGGCACAAAGCCTCAAAATGCATAGGGATATTGACAAGCTGTATTCATTTAATTGTACCTGTTGCTTCTACTATGCCTATCAGTAACCCCAGATACACCATGACATGGGCATTAAGTTGGAAAGGGACAGGAATGGAAACTCATCTCTAGGACAGCAGAAAATCCAGGGAAGCTGTTTTGTTCGGAAGAGTTAAGACTCAGACAGAGTTCTGACATTACTTCTACATACCAGCTCTTTTCTGTGCTGTCAACTGTATCATGCAGGCCCCTGTTTCTGGTCATGAAGCCTGAGTGTGTATATGTTCACACACACAAACACACACACACACACATACAAACACACACACACACACACACACACACACACACACACACACGCTAAGCAGTATATACTATAATGTATACTATAATGTTCTAGGCAGTTCCATGACTGCCCAGCTCCCACAGTGAAACTAAACTAAGTAGTACAGAGTAAAAGTTAGGAGGAGAGCAAGTCAGAATCTCTTTTCCCCCCCTATACCCTGCAATGGGTCTGTTTGTCATTTCTTTGTTGTCTTAGCCTCAGAACCAACCACTGCAGGAAAGAATAGCAGATGGTGCTAAGCAGGCACCAGCCAGTAGAGTTTTGATAGCAGACCAGAGGTCTTTCAAGAGACAAGGGAGAGCATGAACCTGGTGTCACTTCTGAGTGCAGATAGAGGAATATGTGGCCAGAGAAAAAAAAGATAGGCCCCGAGTGGCAGAATTCTGTGAGCACTTTGTGCTGAGGCATTAGCTGAACACTTTACAAAGCACAAAAAACTCGTCTCCCCATTTTCTGTTTCACACTGAATACTCTCACCCCAGCCCCCACACATACTCCCTCACTGCAGCCGTCCTCTTCTTCAGACATTCTTACATATTGCGTTGCTGTCTCCTCCAGCTGAAACTTGTTCCCGAACTATTCTTTGGCCTAGGTAATGCTCATGTTCTTCGGATAAAAGCATTCACTAGTTCTGAGGGAAATCCCTCATGAATCCTGCTTTAGGCCGTGCACACTCACAGACTGTCCAGAGAGCATCTGGTTCCACTCACCAGAGTGTTCCTCATCCATTCATGCACTTCACAGTATCGTGCCCTGTGCTGCCCCAGGCTCTCTCTCTATGGAGTAGCTTATAAAGCTTGTTTAATTAATCCAGAGCTGTCCCTTGAGACTATTTCATTCTGTGCACCAGACTCTCATCCCAGTGTCTAGCAGAAATCGGGTGCTCAAAACAGTGTTAACAAATAAATGAGTGGGGTTAAAGGCATTATCACCACATTGTTCTTAAGGGTCTCCCATGTAGTGAAGGAAAAGCACACAGAGGGTAAGAGGAAAGGACACACCCATCTTCGCCCAGCAGGTGGTCAGGTCTGAACTGCTCTCTGCCTCCTAGGTATGCACGGTGGTAAACACTACCACCCTCACCTGCCTGGCACCCTCTCTGACCAGTGACTACCGCCCAGGTCTGGACACTGTGGAACGGCCAGATGAGTTCGGATTTCTCTTTAACAATGTCCAATCCTTACTCATCTATAATGACACCAAGTTCATCTACTACCCCAACCCAACTTTTGAACTGCTCAGCCCCACTGGAATCTTGGATCAGAAGCCAGGCTCACCCATCATCCTGAAGGTAGGAAAGAAAAGCCTGTAGAGTGCTGGGAAAGTGCGGCAGGCCCTTCCCTCTTGAGAAGGCCTGACCTCTAGGTGCTAGCATACAGGAGTTTTGTTGCATCCCACCTACCCTTAAATACCATGTGTCCTCCCCTGAATCTGTATCTGTCTGTGTTTTGTGTCTCCTTTTCCTTTTCTATCTTCCTCTTTCCTAAACACCTCTTTCTTTGGGGGGAGGGGGGTGCACTCCTTTCATCTGTGGTTGGTTGAAGTCTCCTTTAAAAAACAGCCATGGAGGCTTACTGGTTTTTACATTGCTTCCCTACCCGGTCTCCTTTGTCTCCTTTTAAGTAGGTAATTAATGTCTGCTTGCATATGCCAGTTCTCCTCATTAAGACATCTGTTCTCGACAGGGCAAAAATCTCTGTCCTCCGGCCTCTGGAGGGGCCAAACTCAACTACACAGTAATGATTGGAGAGACACCGTGCACAGTCACTGTGTCTGAGACACAGCTGCTCTGTGAACCTCCAAACCTCACAGGGCAGCACAAGGTCATGGTGAGTGAACCCTCTTCTGTCTCTTTCCTCTGCCCAACCTCGCCATGTATGCATGAAGAAAGGTTCCCTTCTCCCTCAGTTCTGACTCATGCCCTCCGTATTTCCTCATCTCCATGTCCTCAAAATGGGAACACATAAGGAGAAAGGCAAATCCCAAGGCAGGAATTGCTTAATATTCAAATATCCACAGTACTATTGTCCTCTGTCTTGCCATTGCTCACTCTGTAGGATCTGATAGCATACCAGGACTCTTTACCTGTGTGTCTGTGTGTATGTTGTACAGGTTCACGTGGGGGGGATGGTATTCTCACCTGGCTCCGTGAGCGTCATCTCCGACAGCTTGTTGACACTGCCGGCCATCATCAGCATCGCGGCTGGTGGAAGCCTCCTTCTTATCATCGTCATCATTGTCCTCATCGCTTACAAGCGCAAGTCTAGGGAAAATGACCTCACGCTCAAGCGGCTCCAAATGCAGATGGACAACCTGGAGTCCAGGGTGGCACTGGAGTGCAAGGAAGGTGAGTGCGGGTGCATCCTTGACTCCAGGACTTGTCCTTCCTCACTGATCTTATCACCCTCCTTACGTACAAATTCCGCCTTTATCTCTATCTTCTTTCCACAGCCTTCATATTCTATTCCTTCACAGAAACTTTCCCTGTCCCTCGGGTTAGAGAATACCCAGGGACGCCCCAGTGTAAGGAGAGAGGTCCATTGGCAGTGTTCAATGTCCTTGATCTACCCCAATTCAGCCCATAATTTAGCCAACTGTCTCGTTCCCTCACAGTAAGAGTGCCAGGCCTCAATGTCTCAGACAAGATCCATTGATTGCCAGTGTTTATTCCTTTCCTAATACTCACAGGAGCACCTTTGCAGTGTATGGAAGCCACAGCCAGGAAAGTAGGAAAGCCCTACCTTCTTCTTCCTGGCCCATCACCTCCTAGGATTTGTTTTCTATCTCTACTGTAGACTGAATGCTGACCACCTTGGATGTGAATGTGCATAGGAGTAGAGATTGTGTTTTCTCTCATATCCCACGCAGACAAATCTACAGGGTGGCTAACAAGCATACCTGGCATTCTCTCAGGCTGAGGACCTGGCAGGCTCTCTGGGTAAACATCTCAATTAGGAATCAAAACATTTTTCCCTTTGTGGCAAGTGGCTTTTCACAAGTAAGTAACTGTTAGACAATGCGGAACAGCTGTATTGGTAGAGATGGGTCAAAACCCTCCCATCTCCCTCATTCCTCAGCACAAAGCCTAAAGACTTACCCATTGACCTGAAAAGCCAAGGAGACACTTGGGAGCCCCTCACTGTCTGGACTCACCTGCAGGATGAGCATTTGACAGCCAAGGTTTTTACATCCTGGTTCTTCTTTCTAGGGGAAGGTGATCAATTTATTTATTCTGACCTTTGTTGAACTCAGGAAGTTCTCCTCTTGTGTCTACAAATATCTACAAAGGGCCAAAGTCATATTGTTCTCTTCTTTATATTTTAGTCACCTTTGCAACTGTAGAAGTAAAAAATAAAAATAAAAAATAAACGTAGAAGACATAGAAATTCTCCACCTTCTCATCACAATATATTGTGTAATCACCCAGTAAAGAGAGAAAGGGATCTGGGAAATAGCTCAGTCACATGCATGAGGTCCTGAGGCTGATCCTTACAACCCACATAAAAGCAAACAACAACAAAATGGACAGGCATTTAGCATGGGCTTACAATTATGGCACAGGGAAAGCAGAGACAGGAGGATCTTGGCTCATTGGCTAGACAGATTAACCTAATTTGTGAACTCCAGGCTAATGAAGATCCTGTCCCTGAGGAGGTGTTTCTGAAGATGTCACCTAAGGTTATCCTCTGGCTTCCAAAGTCACACATGTCACAGATACTTTTGCATGTATCTATTCACATGCATATATACACACACACTTTTTGAAAGTTACTTTGGCTGAGTTTGAAAATTTTCTGTCTATGATTAGTTAATCCTGTTGTCTAAAGGCCTGTGGTAAGGCTACATATAGTGGTCAAAATGTAGCCAAGCAAAAAACCCAAAGAGGAAAACCCAGAGTCTCACAATCCCCTTTCAGTTTAAGCACATCCCTAAGATCTCCCCCAGGTTCTGCCTCTTCAAGTTACCACCACTTCTAATAGCTTCAAGTTGGGGATCATGCCTTAGGAGATTCTTAAAATCTTATAGAAAACAACCTATAGCAAAAACCTAGGATACCTTCCTCATTACACTCCTCTAACCTACTTCCTCTGTACCCCAGCTTCCTTCTTCAGACAAGCTTTTCCCTTTCTCTTCTGCCCTCACTTGAACTCCTTCTAAGCTTCCCTGTCTTCTCTTACTCTCACAGCTTTTGCAGAGCTTCAGACAGACATCAATGAGCTAACCAGTGACTTGGATCGATCAGGAATCCCTTACCTGGACTACCGTACCTATGCCATGAGAGTCTTGTTCCCAGGCATTGAGGACCACCCTGTTCTGCGGGAGCTGGAGGTACTTACTGCCTGTCTTCTAATGATGCATGCCAGAGGTTCCCAGGAAATCCAGGGGGCAGGATCGAGTTATGAAGGAAAAGAGCCTTATGAAAGTTCATAACAGCTTTAAAAACGGGAGGGGGTGGCAGTAGTTTGTGACAGACTTAGAAATAATAACTTGGGGCTTGTTTGTACATTTGTTGGTTTGTTTACTCAAGAGAATGAGCCAGGGCAGAGGAAATTACAGGGAAATGAATAAGCTGATGGATCATCTCCTGTTGGGTTCTTGGGAAATGAGCTACATCTGTTGTGCTATTCAGAACCTCACCTCCAAGACAAATAGAGGGGACCCAGAAGAATAACCTTCACAGAACAACCCCCAGCAACAGAGTTGGGGGATACAATGGCTGCAGCCCTCCTAGAGAGGGTCCTAGAGCAGGCATTATCATCATCATGTCCTAAGGGCCTGAGGGGATACCCAGAGCCTGTCCTCTAAAGGTCATCCTGTATACCTCAGGTACAGGGAAACGGACAGCAGCATGTGGAGAAAGCCCTGAAACTCTTCGGCCAGCTTATCAACAACAAGGTGTTCTTGCTAACCTTCATCCGCACACTGGAGCTACAGCGCAGCTTCTCCATGCGAGACCGTGGGAACGTGGCATCTCTCATCATGACAGGCCTTCAGGGTCGCCTGGAATACGCCACCGATGTCCTCAAGCAGCTGCTTTCTGACCTCATTGACAAGAACCTGGAGAACAAGAACCACCCCAAGCTTCTTCTCCGCAGGTCTGACCCACAGCAGGGGAAAGGCAGTTATAAGTTAGAAACCTTGTCAGATAGGCTCCCGATATCCTCAACCCCTTGAAATGGCTTCCATGAAGGGTTGTTTGTGTCCTTATAACAGCCCAGTATGGAGTGTGATCTTTTGCTGGTCCTGGGAAACCATATGACTCCCAACCCAAGTACATGGCCTGTCTTAGGACTCAGCTTGAACCCCAGTCCACTTGTCTCTGTGACCTCACACCACGGGTGCTGTCCTTTTGTGTTTTGGTTTCCTCATAAACGAGATGAGAGAAATATCAGCCTCAGCTTCCAGAGCTGTGCTCCTGAGCATGGTGCCACCGTTGATTAAAATGAATCATACACTTTTTTTTCTCTGTCTCACTGGTCATAATCCCAGTGACCAGACACCCTGTGCTTGTGGCAGCCTTATTGGATAGCAAAAGCAGACAATTTCCCATCATCATACTTAGGTCTGCTAGACAGAGATTAGGAGCGGATTTGGGGCCCAGCTCTCTAGCCTGGAATTGCTAGTATATACCACCTACCTCAGTTGCCACTTTTCTGATAGGGCATCGATTTTAGAGACCCTCTGTCTCCTCCTGCACCCATTCTCCGTTGAGGTCATAATGAGCTGAGCTCATAATGATCTAGGGCTCTGAGCAGCGGGAATTGAGTCTACCACCTCCACTCAGGCTCTTCCTGAACCTTCCCTCACTATCTTGGGTTTTCAGGCCACACATGGGGTGGCTTTATTTTATAAGCGTTGAGGCCCAGTCCTACCAGTCTGAACACTGGAAGCTCTCATTAAGAGCTGTTGTATTTAAATTAGAGCTAATCTCAAACACAATGCTGAAAGAGGATGCTGGGAGGGCCCAGAGAGAAAGCTGCAATCTCTTCTGCCTTTGTCACTCTCTCCCAGCCCTTATTGCTAAGCAGCCCTGGCTTTTACTTCAGCCGGAGGGTATAATTTGCATCACGTTGTAGGGAGTTAAAATACCCCTTCACATACCCATCAACAAGGTCTATCACAGTGCTTTGCTTTGTTTCTTTCCAAGTTCCCATAGCTGTAGCCTGGTGTGGGGGAGGGGAAGGAAGTGGTGCTTACAGAAACAGACCCCCACTGTTGGCTAAACTCTTTAAACACTGCTCTCCACCTAAAAACCTAGAGAGCATATGAATCACAGGCCTAATCACTCTTATTTACCAAGTGTTTTTACTGTGGGGCATGTGTTATCTTTTGCATTTTAAATATACTGGCTGATTCACCTCTAATAATTGAAAGTGTGAATTAATTATGACTGTGACTTACTCAAAGTTATATAGTCAGTCAATAATATAGTTTGGGTTTGAACATATGAGGCAATCTATGTTTGGAGAGGCAGGTACCTGGCATGTACTACAAAGTACTTATGTTGCAGAAACCACAGAGGAACAGACAGATTCTCTTAATCACCAGGAGACCTAAGGGAGTAAGGAACTAGTCCTTTACAGCCTATGGGATAAGTCTTTGTCTACTACGCACTTCAGGTGTCACCAGCAGTTTGTAGTACCACAAAGCAGCTAAAATGAAATGTCTTGACTTTTTAGAGTCTCAGAAAATTAAATCTTGGGAAATGACCTCCCAGGAAATTTCCCATTAAGTATAGGAAAGAGCTCATTCCTAGGCAGTCACTTCCAATTATTGCTGGGGTTTGGTTGGGTTGCTAGCATCCAGTCTTAGCTGTATGATCTCTTACACACATGACAAGCCTGGGTATACCAACAGTCACCTGGGTAACTGGTCCCTCTGCCTTCTCCAGGACTGAGTCTGTGGCTGAGAAGATGCTGACCAACTGGTTTGCTTTCCTTCTACACAAGTTCCTGAAGGTAAGAGGGAGTGAGCAGGGCTGGAGCTAAACCATACGATTCCTTGGCATGACTGCTCCCAAGCCAAGCAGGCTTGGGCTCTCTCCCCTGGCTTTAGAGGCAGTCAGGACGAGCTAGGCAAGAGCTATATTCTCTGACCTGATATGCCCACAGGAGTGCGCTGGGGAACCGCTCTTCATGCTATACTGTGCAATCAAGCAGCAGATGGAGAAAGGCCCCATTGACGCCATCACTGGTGAGGCCCGATACTCCCTGAGTGAAGACAAGCTCATCCGGCAACAGATAGAGTACAAGACTCTGGTAAGGAGAACAAAAGCCCCTGTACTACCTGTGACAGTCCCTTCTCTACCTTATTGCCAATGAGGCCATTTATCAAAAAGAGGCTTGGGAACGTGATAATCTCTGGGTATATCAAGTTTATAAAGAGGAAGGCAGATTTCCCCTCATCTGGTGAGCCAAATGAGCAGCCTGTGCCTCAGTTTACCCAAGATGATATTGAGGGAAAACAAGTTTACTTACCATTTGGGACTGCAAAATCAGCAAGGAAAGAACGTAAGTATGCTGGTCTCCAGTGTAGCAGCTTTTGAGGACAAGACAGACCAGCACTTGACACCCATGGACACCCATGAGCCTTCACTAAGCTTACCCCAACCCATTTGAAAAGTAGCTTATCTTTTTCTTGAGAAAGGATTAACAACTTGGCTTCAGCTCTCACAGTAGATAGCAGGAAGAGGAAGAAACCAAGTCTCAAAATAAAGAACCACATTTTTTCTCATTAGAACAAACATTGGAAAATGGGTTCTGAGGCCTCGACTTCTTCCCACAATACTTCTCGAGTATGTGAAGCTCACCCTTGGTCCCCTACTTACAGATCCTGAACTGCGTCAACCCTGACAATGAGAATAGCCCAGAGATCCCAGTGAAGGTGCTAAACTGCGACACCATCACTCAAGTCAAGGAGAAGATTCTCGATGCCGTCTATAAGAATGTTCCCTACTCCCAGCGGCCAAGGGCTGTGGACATGGACCTGGGTAGGAAGACTGGCACTGGACAAAGAGGGCAGCGTGGGAGCATGGCTTCCAAGAGCGCTATCAGTTCATGAGATAGCTAGGGAAAAGGGATGTGAAGTTCTGCCCGGTACACAGCCCCGCAGGAGCATGACTAGATCCTAGCCAGGCGAAGGCAATGGAGATCACTTCCTTCCTGGGTTTTGTTCCCTCCAATGTGAGGCTCTTCCACATTTGCCTTGCCCCTCCTCCAACTTCTGCCCTTTGGATGTTGAAAGGCTCTGCCCCTGACATCAGCCAATGGAGACAAGGCTCCTAAATCTCTAGAGGGCATAAAGAGTGGGTGACCCTGGGGTGACCCTGTCTGTCCTCACCCTCTCACGGCTACCCCTCCCATCCATCCTTTCTACCTAGAGTGGCGCCAGGGCCGGATTGCCAGAGTGGTGTTGCAGGATGAAGACATTACCACCAAGATAGAGGGTGACTGGAAGCGGCTAAACACACTGATGCATTACCAGGTAAGGGAAGGCCCTCCCTGTGGCCTTCATCCTCTAGAATATCCTCTTTTCTCTGTTAGAAGGCTTCAGAAGCCCACAATGTACTTTCCCCTCTCCACTTTCTTCTTTCCTGAACCTAGGAAGAGTCATCTAAGTGATACTTAGCTCGACTGCCCACTAGATTAATTGGGGGAAACTTATAAAACATGGGCTCTAAGACTGCCTTGGTCATCCTCTCCTGTGCCCCTCTACAGCTGTACAAAGAACAACATATTGTGAAATCCTGTACCTGCACAGTTCCAGACAGGTGCCTTCTGCTCATTTATCTGGCTTCTTAGTATTGCCATTGGCTCTCTGGCTTGTGGCAGAATAGGCACAGACTGGTCTTCAGCCTTAACATTCACAGTAACTAGAAACATTAAGTGTTCTTACTTTTTACCTGCGTGGAGTGCCTCAGTAGGTATGTAGACTGAATTCAGCATAGAAAGTGACAAGAAATATGTTTGTAATACTGGCAGACACATGGAATGAACAATCATAAAAATCTCAGGCAAAGAATTTAAGTAAGTATTCACCCTTCCCTGCTTTCATCCCATGGGTCCCACTCACAGTTTAGGGGTCTCTGTAAGGTTAAGCACAGGTAGACAGATTGGGATTCAGGAGAAGCACCAAAATAGGAACTGGAAATGAGAGACACTGAGGAAAGTTAAGCCAACCAGAGGAAGTGCCTCAGGCTATAAGACTCATGGGATTGTGATTAATGATATCTTCCTGTGTGTCTGGTTTACAAAAAGAGGCATGTAGAGAGGCTGACAGACCAGGCTGAGTTACCAATAGTCAGCCACTGGGAGACCCTAAAGTGGCCAAGTGCTTCAAAACACAAAAGAAACTAGGAGCACCGGGCATACCCCAAAATCCCTTCTTCCTGTGTAACCCCATGCTGCACTCGGATCTGTTCCAAGTGAGAAGACATAGAGATGACATGTATTCTATCTCGACACCCACTCTGCTGGCCTTCTATCTTTTCTCCCAACCTTAAACGATTGACCTATGTACAGGGGAAGGCAGGACGGTAGCTGAAAGGATTAGAAACAAGTGTACAAACTCAAGATTTGCACTACGTACAAGCAGACAATTCATTATGTGTTAATTCCACGTAAGCACACACACAACCACCTTCTGGAGTACAACCAGAACAATGTAATGAACCAATTAGAGGTGAATGAGAAAGCCCAAAGGAGACCAAATATTGTTCCCGAAGGGCAGGAACTTTACTTCTATCCATCTTTGATACCTTAAGGCTTGTTTCTGTTACCCAACCTGTATATTCCAATTAGAATAGAATACCCCTGTCTTATTGTGGTCCTCTCACAAAACACTTCCAATTCTCTCATGTCATTTATCATTTATGTATTCACTCATTCGTCAAATATTTACTGAGCATTACTGAGTACAAGGCACTTCCCACTCTCTAGTTCTGAGTGACAGAAACAGCAGGGAGTCTTCCTTCCTCTGAGAGATGTAAAGATGGTATTAATATTCAAAATGGCAACATGAGTACCAGCACATGCTGAGTGCTCACAGGATACCAGGGACTTTACTCAGCCTTTATGTGTCTTAATTTCTTTAATAACCATCACAACAGTAATTACCAGACATGATTATTATCCCAATGACAAATGAGACAACCAAGGCCCAGAGAGGCTGGAAAGTGGTGATAGGACTAAGGTCAGATCCAGGCCATTATTTTGAGCATGGCTCACCTGTTAGCTGGAAAAGAGGAGGAAAAAAAAAAAAAAAAAAAAAAAAAGCAGGGGTGGGGAGACAGAGACAAAGAGAGAGACAGAGTTAAGAGATAGACACAAAGAAAGGTAGCTTTATAACTGAACTCAGAACTAGTCACATTAGTCACCTTGTGAATTTCCCTAAGGACCACAACAAACCACACATAACGTCATCGTCTTTGCTGGGAGGAGAAATTCTCACCCTCACCAGATTTTCAGAGTAGCATTTCTAGGTTGTAGGTGACAACAGGGCTAATGCCCCTCACCCCTCCTCAGTCAGACTAAGTGCTGATGGTACACATAGCTGGCAAATCCAGAGACTCTCCAGCAAGGAGGTGACAGAACAGTGGCACCTCCTTGAAGCAATGATAGCTGCATGGGGCTCAGAAACCAAGGGCTTTACATACACTGCCCTCTTGCTGTCTTCCCTGGAGTCAAAGGCTTTTGGAGCCCCTGAAGAAGAAAATCTTCTTAATTAACAAAGAGATGGGTAAAAAACTGCCAGGGCTCCTGTAGATTTATAGGGAGGGTAAAATTAAACACCATCACTAAAGCTGGCTATCAGGGAATCTCGTTAGCACTAATGTTCATTTATAGTTTGACTTCTCAACATTTAATTCTTTTTTGGTGGGAGAGAAGAACTGACAATTTAAGACCCAGAAAGATGGTTTTATGGCTGGTGCAGCTATAAATCAAACTTACAAAGTTCATAAAAATTGTTAAAATAAAAAATGGTTTAATAGGAATGTTTTATGGCCCATAACATTATTATAGCTGTTTTATTCCCTCTGCGTTAGGGGTTTAATTGGATCACCACAATTCTGGGGATTCTCCGTTTTTATTAGATGGAGGGCAATCTTAAATCAAGATGGCCCCAAATGTCTTCTGTATGGCTCCTTATTCATCGGTCCTTCCCTAACTGCCGGGTGCTAGGCCTGGCATCTTCTCAGAGGACAAGGCACTGTGCCATCTTTCTCCCAACTCCTCAAGGGCAGATGCCCTTTTGGTGAAACTATTCAAGGTGGCCAACACATAATACAACAAAATCCAGGAGAAAATTGGAGCCAAAGGAAAAGATGGGCCTCATACCAGTGTGACTTATGATAAAATCCCAAATTAGGAAATAGAATGAGGAGGATGTGAGCTCTGGAGATGACAGGTCTGAAGAAAAATATCAACTCCTTAGTACATTAATGATGAGACCCTGAGGCGGTAACTTAGCCCACCCCTGCTTCTATTCTTTCATCTGTAAAATAGAAATAGTCATCCATAACAAAAGATTGATGGGAGGCTGAGTTTAACCCTTCTATCCAATAGAAATAAAGTGTGTCATTCTAAATTTTTCACTGGTCCCATTAAAAATACAGAAACAGGCTGTTGAAATAGTGTTAACAATATACTTTATTTAGCTCATCTTAAAAGAATTAGTTTAAGTGTATAATCAATGTCAGATTTATTAATGATATCATTTATATTCTTTCATTCATACTAATTTTCTGAACTCCTCTCTCTCTCCTTCTCCCTCCCCCCTTCTCTCTCTCTGTGTGTATGTGTGTGTGTGTGTGTGTGTGTGTGTGTGTGTGTGTGTGTGTGTGAACTTGTATGCTTAGTTGAGACTGGCTACATGTCAGGTGATCCAAAGACATGAAAATCAATAATGGTTGTTTGTAATATTTCTGAACTTCTGTTGACCCCATCCTCCCTAGAAGTACTTAACTTCTCAAGACACCTCAATTCCCCCCCCCCTTTTGTGCCATCCTTAGGTGTCAGACAGATCAGTAGTGGCTCTGGTTCCTAAGCAGACCTCCTCCTACAACATCCCTGCCTCTGCCAGCATCTCTCGGACATCCATTAGCAGATATGGTAAGCAGCCAGAATGCAATTAAGCTCAAATTCTCAAATTCTAGGCATCTGTGATCCTTGGGGGCCACCTGTTTCTGCCCTTAGCAGGAAGGTCCTGCTGCTGTCATGCCTTCATACAAAGGTACTGGCTTACCTGCCCCCTTTCTGAGGAGTCTTAAGGGCCATGTGTCTTTGAGAAGAGGCAGCAGCTAAAAGACTTAGTGTAGCTGGTGTGTACCCTGATTAGAGGTTCCCCTATCCCACTTTATATCTGTGGCCTTGGTTGTATTGGTAATTATAACCATTTTTGTCAAAAGTGTCTTAGTTTGGGACACAAATTCAACCATTCTTTCACTTCCATTCCCAGCCTTCTCTGAGCAGCAAGTTTCAGTCTCCCTTTGTCTCTTTTGGTTACAGGTACACTCAAAGGCACTAGACTATCCACCTGAAAGAACCAACAGGACTTAAGTCCAAAAAGGGTTCACAAAATATATTTTCAGACCCCAAAAAGAAGTGCCAGCTAACTCCAAAGAGGATCATCACAAGTTGAACCCTTACTTGTTTAGACATTTTTTTCTAAGACATGGGTTCTATGTGTAGCTGTGGCTGTCCTAGAACTAGCTCTGTGGACCAGGCCGGCATCTCACAGAAACCTGCCTGCTCTGCCTCTTGAGTGCAGGAGCCACAACTGCCTGGCACTATCTAGACTTTCTAGAGTGCTCATGTGCACACATCCAGCTGACATTCTACTTAATCATTGTTCATTGTTGGAAATATCAGAAAAGAGGGGACTCCCAAATTCTCACTTGTGTCTGAGCTCTTAAAATGTCTAAGTCTTTTTATCTGGAAATTTTAGGTTCCTCTTTCCAACCAAGGATTCATAAAACTATTCACCAAATATGTAATCCCAAGAGTCCTTTCAAGGTGAAGCTGGTTTATTCTGAATAGATGCATTAGGTGGCATTCCTGAAGGATGCTTTGAGCAGCAGGTTGGCCTGCCTCACTCTGGCTTTCCCTACCCTCTTTCAGACTCTTCCTTCAGGTACACGGGCAGCCCAGACAGCCTCCGGTCTCGGGTCCCCATGATCACCCCAGACCTGGAAAGTGGTGTCAAGGTTTGGCATCTGGTGAAGAACCATGACCATGGTGACCAGAAGGAGGGTGACCGGGGCAGCAAAATGGTGTCTGAGATCTACTTGACCCGACTTCTAGCCACCAAGGTAACTCTTGTACTACGCAAGCCAAGCTGTTCCCTAAACTTTGGCACAAACACCCATGTACCGGTGCTTCTGATTGCCTCTACTATCTCTGCCTTGTTTACCTGCTTTCTAGTTTAATGGGAGAGAGAAAAAAAAAAACATAAAGACCC
This sequence comes from Micromys minutus, assembly GCF_963924665.1. NCBI lineage: Eukaryota > Metazoa > Chordata > Mammalia > Rodentia > Muridae > Micromys > Micromys minutus. The sequence goes on along the minus strand of NC_137969.1, from coordinate 87,663,159 downwards.
AGTTGTACCAGAAATTTAAAGAAAGGCTATCCCTCCCAACCCACTGTGTCTCAGGCTGCAAGGAGATAAAGGCTGCAGGAAATCTAACACAGCAGCTTAAAGCTCTTAGAATTTCTCCCAGAATGGTCCATAACTAGTCTATCAGACTCATATCTTCATTTTTGTTTTGTTAAATAACAAAACACCGAGAATATCAATAAGAGACTACCATAAAACATCTGAGAAAGTCAGGAGTTCTAGTAGTCCTCAAAGTCTGTCTTAGGCCTGTTAACTGGGACCCAGGCCTAAGCTTGTCACTGCCTCTAGAACCCATGAAGCCCGTGGATCATGGCTGTGCCTGGGTTCTCCTGAAGCTAGACCTCAAGCATATGTTGCTAACACTAATACCATAAAGCTGTTCACGCTTCCTGTCAGACCCTACCCTACCCTCCAATCCCCACTAGGATACAGACTCCCTGAGCACCCTCTATAGACTCTGCCGCCAGTCTGAGTCCTGTCATTTATTCTACAATATTCACTTCCCATCTTCCCATCTAATGCCCTGAACTTATACCTTCAGAACACAGTGCCCCAGATTAGAAGAGAGATTTTTTCTGAGAATTCCCAGACTTGTAAGTCCCTCCCAACTCCACAACATCTCCCATTCAGTATCTACCTCACTCCTGCCCCTCAACCTTCACACTCTTGCATTTCAGGCAAATTTCCAGGGTAAGATGGGTCCAAGACCCCCATCTGGCATGCCTTTTTCTGCCCTCTGGCACCCATCCACCATTTCACTGACCCCCCCCCCCAACTTTCTCCCACAGGGCACCCTGCAGAAATTTGTGGATGACTTGTTTGAGACCTTGTTCAGCACTGTGCACCGGGGTAGTGCTCTCCCTCTAGCCATCAAGTACATGTTTGATTTCCTGGATGAGCAGGCAGACAGACACAGTATCCACGACACAGATGTGCGGCACACCTGGAAAAGCAACTGGTAACCCCAAGGGAGCTTAATGGGAATGGCACTCAGGGATGCCCAGCATTTTGGGGGTAGGGGACCAGCAGAGGCTAGAGATGGGAGGTAGAGATAGCTAGATATAGGACGTAGAGATAGGGCATGGGTTATCTGGCTCCTGGAACACAGCCCAACACACACACACACACACACACACACACATACACACACACACACACTGCAGAGTCAGCATCATCCCCAAGCCTTGCCTGGCCAGAGCTTTGCATACAGTTTTGAGCTCTGCCTTACCACTGTGACCCTTCCTATGGTAGAACTGCTTCCTCTGCTGTAGTATCTTCTAGTTATAAAGAGGAAGAAGCTAAGAAACAAATACAAAGCTGTATGTGAAACCTACAATGGAGCTTTGCAGCCTATCACCATTGAGCCTTCTGAGAGATGCACTTCTGAGCTGGGACCCCTGGTAAAGATGGCCATCATTGGGGATGTGGCTGGTAGTTGCTAGATTTGACAAACACACACGTATGAGATTTCATTGCAGACTTGTTTGCTTAAAGCCAAGTTTTAACCTCAGCAGCATAGCTTTCAGTAAGCATCAGAATGAATGCCCTGAAAGAATGGTTTTTGTTCAAGTCATTTCCACATCCAGATTAATGGTGGGAGAAGCAGCTTCTGATAGCACGTAGCATGAAACTTTTCCCTCCCAGTTTTTAAGCCTGGATTACAAACCATGCTAAGGACTAGCTTATAGACCAGACAAGACTTAGCCAAGAGCCAGAGTCAAAAGGCTTCCCCTAGGGCTGAGCACAAAGGATGGAAACATTTGGATTGGGCAGGAAGCCCACACAGCTGTCTGGAGTCAGCAATCCCCAGAAAACAGAGCTGACACAGATGGGTTCAGGCTGTCATTTGGAAATCAAAAGTCCTAGCAACCAGCAAAATACTTTGAGAGAGCCAATGGGGCCTTGGAATAGACTTTCACTCTTTTGATAGTGTGGCCCTCCTCATCTGCAATTTTGGTCACCGTGGAGTGATAAGGTTCAGTGGCAATATTTGAAGAACACTCAGTAAGCTCCACCAAAGCAGGTCAGTGGTGTCCCTCCTTCAGCTTTGCAGGATGTTGAACCCGTTACTGGGACTAGCTGTTTGGTTAAAATCGGGAGAATGTTAAAGGTTATTTGTTTCTCTGTGTCTTCTGGCTAGATTCAAGCAACAGCAAGGTACACCCTCCCCCAGTGCGACAGTGTGATACACATAGTGTGGCTTACATCTCACATAGCCACGGTCCAAGGAAAAGCTTAGACATGTCCAGCTCTGCCAGAGGAGGACAGGACAGAAGAACTGTGCCAAGAAGAGGTGGCAGCTCCTCCTAGGTTTCAAAAAAAGACACAAAAAGCCCTGGAGGGGATGCCTGATGGAAATTCCCCATGAGGAACTTGTCCCTTTGACCCAGTACTTAGAAGTGGCTCAGTGGCAGACTGGCTCTATAGGGTAGTGTCCCCACTGAGGCAGTACTTAGGACTGCCTGACCATTTCATCTTTTTTATATAATGGCCATGACCACTATGAGAGATGGGTTCCTCTGAAGCCCCGAGGAAATTGTGGTGTTTTCTGTAGTTAACCTTCCCCTGGAGTACTGAGGCCTCTGGAAAAGGCTCTCGAGAAGAGGCAAAGCCCAGACACACCCACCCCTCAGTTGTCAGGGAGAAGAGCAAATGTCTTGGTAGGAGAAGACCAAAAACCCACTCTTCTTTCTCCTGCATCTGGGAACAGCAACCAGCTCCTGTTAGACCAATTTCTGAGTTCATTCCCTTCCCTTTTAGAATGGAGTATCTGCTTTATCATCCAGAAGTGAGGGGGAAATGTAAGGAAAGGACAATGTCAAAGTGCATTCTTCAAGGTGCTCTGCCTTTTCCTACAGCCTTCCACTTCGTTTCTGGGTGAATGTCATCAAGAACCCTCAGTTTGTATTTGACATCCACAAGGGCAGCATCACGGATGCCTGCCTCTCTGTGGTAGCCCAGACCTTCATGGACTCCTGCTCCACATCAGAGCATCGACTGGGCAAGGACTCACCTTCCAATAAGTTGCTCTATGCCAAGGATATCCCCAGTTACAAGAACTGGGTAGAACGGTAAGTAGTTCCCTCAAGACACCCACTGTGGGTATCAGTGATTTCATACTGTGAAGGACAAGACCTCATACACCCTCTGCTGTGGGAAGGAAAGGAGCTTTGTGTCCTGGGAAGTCTGATAATTATCATCCCAATTAGCATTTACTGAGCATGTAAGCATCATTGTGATAAGGATTTTGTGTGTATTGTTTCACTGAAATGTCCAAATGTACAGTTGTAAAATAGCTGCTATGATTATCTCTATCTTACTAATGAATGTTTGGAGGCACAGAAAAGCTATATAACTTTCCAGAGCTCACAAGCAACCAGATAGAAGAGCTGAGATGTAAACACAGTGTCTTTTCTGAATCTGGGCTTTTGACTACTCAAGACCCAGCAGCTCTTAGCTGACTGAAGTGTCCTTCAGAAACATTGACTGCACCCTATACTCACACTTCAGCTTGAGGCAGAGGCCACATCAGAGAAGAGGTGGAAGGCAGAAGAGTGCCTTTGGCTCTATTCTCCAAAGGGTCCTGGACCAGGGTGGGTATTGGTGGATGTTTGCTGAACCCCCATCATAGACCTGTCCTGTCCATGACAGATACTATGCAGATATTGCCAAGCTCCCAGCCATTAGTGACCAAGATATGAATGCCTACCTCGCGGAGCAGTCCCGCCTGCATGCCACAGAGTTCAATATGCTGAGCGCCCTCAACGAGATCTACTCCTATGTCAGCAAGTACAGTGAGGAGGTAAGACAGAGTCTCAAAGGCAGAGACCAACCTGCAACTTGATCTAGGCCCCTAAAACAGCAGTAGCAGTCACTTTAAAAAAAAAAATCACAATCTACGGTCAAAGTCACTGAGCCCCAAATAATCTTTTCTTTACAAAACAACCCAACCTCTCCTGATTCATTGAAATCCTCCCTATGCACTATCTTCTCTCACTCAAATTTTTTATGACTAATTTTACTCTTTCTTAAGCAGTGAATAAAATTATCAGTTTACACTTGAGCAAATTTGGTCAGATTCAGATAGACTCTGGACTTTGTCATGAACAGAAGTTAACCAGGAAGGCGACAGGCCATGGCATTAGCACTAGGCCTAAAGAAAAGAATTGCATAAAAATAGTAGGTCACACTTAAGTAACTCTAACATGTGGTTTAAGCACATGAGAGCTCTATGTACATGCATGTGTTTGTACAGCATGATTTTATGGCATGCCACGCATATGAGTAAATGCAGCTGAAAAAAGTCCTGTGTGACCCCAGAGCCATCTGAACCTCATAGTAGCCATGATTCTGTGGCCATGGTGTGTAAATGAGCCCACCAAACTGCTGCTTATGCAGCTTACAAGACTAGGTACAGTCTGTGCTCCTAGTAGTAAGTAACTGTGTAACTATTGCATAAACTATGTTTACGATGCTATGCTTTCGTTACTGTTTTAGAGCATACGCCTACTTATAAAAGCAGAGCCATACATTGCACACGTGTTCTCTTGTACTTGATCAGTCTCTTGTATGTGAGAAGGTACTTTTCCTGATGACAAAACCATATAAGGACTCTGATTCACTGAATCACACCAGCTATTTGACATTACAGTCCCAATGGCAGAATGCTAAGGTAGAGGGACAGATGCTGGGTTGATGACTTCAGAAAGCTGTGCCTTTAAAGCTGAGCGTTGAGTTACCTGCCTTTGTTTTGCCCCTCAGCTCATCGGGGCACTAGAACAGGATGAGCAGGCACGACGGCAGCGGCTGGCCTACAAGGTGGAGCATCTCATCACTGCCATGTCCATAGAGAGCTGAAAGGAAGACATCCTGCTCCTGGAAGAGAGACTCATACAAGCTATCACACTGGCATCTCAAAAGGAAAGATGGGATGAGTGAAGGGTATCAGACCCCAGAGCTGGCTGTCCTCAAAAACCTCACCGAGGAAAGAAGGAAAGGCTCCTCTGTCAATGGCAGCCATGTTTCAACATAGCCGGTTCCTTCCAGAAGGACAGGGAACACCACCCATCACAGTGTGAGCTCAGGACACTACGGGCAAGGAGAAGGTGGCCCTTTAAGCTGAGAGGCTTGAGCCAAATGGTTCTGCCTCTGTGACTGCTGCTTTGCATGAAAACTCATTTGATGTATATTGGGAAATAATGAGAACTTTATTTAATTTTTTAAGAAAAAGGGAAAAAAAACAGAAATAAAACAAAACATAAATCCTTCCTGTCCATCCCGTCCAACTTTTGTTTAATTTGATTTCTGTTCCCTTCTCAGTAATATTTCTCCTTCCTTCTGTAACATCTCTTTCTCAGTGTCAGAAAAAATGCCTGAGAGATGCTAAGTAGAACCAGTATGGAAATGCTCTCCTCTCCCTTGAACTGAGAGGAAAAAGGGGAGGCAGAAAGGAGCAGAAGTTCACTAAACATTTGGCAAATAAGCCAGGAAGACCTGAATCCCACCACAGCCAGAAGCACCTGAGAACTGCAGGCTTTTGTGGGAATTTTGGAAGCTGATCAGATCTACCTGCTAATAGGAAACTGCCTTCCATGCTGTGCCCTTGTGCATCCTCACCTCCTAAGAGGAGGAAGTACCCAACAAGGACCGGTGGGAACACCTTTTCTTTGTTTCACCTGATCCCAAGCCTCAACAAAATCGGAGTTGGTCTTTTGGTACTTTTCCTTTTGGTTTTCCTAAAATTGGTATCAGAAACAACAGAAGAGGTGAGGCTTTCACAGAACAGCCGCCTCCTCCCTAAGGACCCTGATCACAAGCCAGGCACCTGGGGACTGTACAAACCAGGCCTCCTAGGTTTGAGCTGAATGGGGAATATGGGTGTTTGACTTTGGATTCTACTCAACTATCCACTAGTTTACGGCAATTAAAAAGAAAACAAACTCAAACACTGTTTACAGTAAGCAATACTTGAAGAGTGTAGGTTTAAAAAGCAGCAGTATTTATTATTACATTTTCTTTTCTCTTGTGCCTGGAGAGGGGAGGCCAACCTTCGCTCATATCCAGAAGCCCCCGACCATCTGGGCATACTGCATTTGCCTCAGTAGAAATGACCGTGGTATCCCATCATCTCTGTCTGTCATGGAACCGTGGATGTGAAAGTTTACTACTTCTAAGAAGGCACTTGTCCTTCCCTCTGTCTCATGATACCTAATGCCATAGATGGCCAGCCTTCCTGAGTATAGCTTCCAAGCAGAGGCCAAGGTTCCATCCTTGGGCCCAGAGGCAAGCTCTGTAGTAGCAGGACAAGGAATTCAACTGGTAAGCCCTCAGGGAATTTAGTCCTTCTGCCTTGGCATGGCCTCTAGCAGCCAAATGTCAACAGCTTTGCAACTAGCATCTGTCTCAAGGTAGGATAACAAGAGGAAGACAAAGGGTGGGCTAAGGGAACAGTGAACATATGTGTCCCCTAAGAAGGCATGAGCCTTCTGCTTTTTAAGGGGTCAGGAATGCCAGGCTGTAGGGCTGGGAAATGGGGCTAAAAATCCCAACAGAGACTGGCCCTGGGATATTTCCTTCACAATTAACTCAGGCCTCAGCTTATTTCTCCAGTTGATTCCAATTTCTGAGACTCTGCTGACAAGATGTGACTGCCTGCACAGGACAAAGAAGAAAGCCAAGAAGGTAGCTTCCATGCAATGTATGTGTCTTCAGATGGCTGTCTTCACACACAGCTAATGCTGTCTAAGCGGTTCAGCTTGTTTCTTTCCTGAATGCAACTGACAAGTGGAGAGAGAAAACCATTCAGCAACATACTCAGGAAACTTGCTGAATTTATGATGATTCACAACCAGCCATGCCAAGGGCACATTTCTTCTGATAATCTACTCATGTTAAAGTTTTTTGGGGCCATATCAATAGCCTGAAAAAAAGAAACTAATGCCTGGCCTTCCACACCAAGCCAAAGTGTTTGCTCCTCATAGCACCCAAAGCTTATCATCTTAGAGCCTGTAATTTATGAAAATGAAAAAAGTGATGTAGTCAAAACAAGAATAGGAACAGAAGACAGGATAAACTCTGGCCCGCCACCACTTTTTTTTTTTCCATCCCAGCACTGTTAAAGACTTTCTGAGCAGTTCCTACTGCTCAGGCTGATGTCCAGAGCACCATTTCATCAAGAAGTAAAGAAGAAAATGCTTGACATCTCTTTCAGTAGCATCTTACCCACATCCTTCTCATTGTGCCTACCTGGTATATCCCAGCAGCCACTTATGGTACCCGCCCACTGCCCCTGACATGCTTCACTGAAGATGTTTGGAGAGGATGGAGAGAATAATGGAGAGAGAGCAAATCAAAGAATGTAGATGAAGGGAGCAGGGCCAACCCTGGAAGGTGGTCTAGCCACTTTGCTAAGGAGTCCATGAGTTAGACTACTTGGACTAAAAATGAAGAGTGGCCCAGAGGCACAGTTAAAGAAGAACTAAGGAAAGTTCAACTAGAGACAGGCCATGCCATGCCAGGAGGGTGAGTTATTGCAGTCTTGCTCTCGTTTTGGCTTTCTTCTACCTGTCATCCCACCAGCTCTTTGCTTTGGTTTACTAGTCACTGGTAGTCTACTCCCTAGGGGATGGAGAAGAGAGGAAGTTGATTGGTCATTCTTGCTATTACCCAATTTGAGGATATTTTGGCCTTCTGTTTTAAAATAAATTGTTAAAGCTGTTACCCTTCCCCACAAAAAGCCATCTATCTATCTTTGGGGAGGCATGAGGTTTCTCTTAACCTACCTAGCTTTACTTTATTTCATTGATCTACACAAAAGCCAATTCTCTAGGAAAGGAATAGGACTGCAGAGGGTTTGGCAAGACAGAGTTCTAGAGGACTGTATTAAGGCTTATCCCTCAACTGGATTTGACAACACCTCCTGCCTTCTGTGTGGGTCAGGCACTTTTGTGTCTGATGTTCTACCTCTTTCTGTGGTTTGAGTCTCAAAACCACTTCTGATCCTTCTTTCTTTATAGAGTGCAGTCCTTCAGCTCATAGGCACACTGTGATCTTCCAGAAGGAGGGAACTGTGTCCTTCATTCATTCATTTGGAGAACATTCCTTAGTAGTAACCCTCTGTCAAGTTCTTAGAGGTTCTGCAGAGCAGGGTGAAGAAGACCGCAAAGGTCCTTCTTTCAGCAAATGCAGATTCTTCAAGCTGCTAGACCTGCCACTAATACAGCAGGATGGTTCTTCCCACCCTCTCTGGCAGAAAGCACTAGGTTCGTAGAAAATGGGTGTCATTAAAGAAGAAGGCTGACACCCCCCCCCACTTGCTACTATCTCTTTAGTCAGCACAACCTTGCAGCTTATGCTCCCAACCTTCCCTCAGTTCCACCAGGAAGAAAATAGAAATTAGCAGTCAAGGCCCCTGGGCCTGATGCCCGTGAGATAAAAAGCAGTGGTGGCTGCTAGCCGTGGTCCAGTGCAAGCAGAGACTGCTGGAAGCCTCTGGCTACCCAGTTCTCAGATACTGCAGTTGCCAAATCTGTAATCTCACTTGATGCCTGGCAGTAGTAAGCTGGCAGTTACTCTAAAAGGCCCTTTCCAACCACACTGTGTCACGGCTAAGAGCCCCATGTCTTCGACACATATGGTTAAGAATTGAGACGCAGCGCCAAGAAGGTGAGGAAATGCAAAGTGGCTTCAGGGACTTTGGGCATGGCGCAGATCTTATGGTGGAAGGGAGGCTGGAAGAAGGTGGTCAGGTCCTCCTGATGCCTTGATTAGGAATGTTCTTGGAGAACAGTGGCATCATCTTCATGCTCCATGTGTCTTTTCCTTCTCTCTATCTTTTCTACACATTCTCTAGAGTAAAGATCTAGTATATAAGGCCCAGTGACAGTTATAATGAAGAGTAAAGTTTCTCTCGGTACTTTCCAGCTAGTCTAGGGAATGTTCCAAGAGACAATCAAGGCCAGTGCCTATCAGACAGGCCTCAACACAATAGACAAACTCTAGAGTCTCCTGCCTTGCAAAGGCTCACAACTCACTCTCCTCTCCCATACTATCTCCCCAGACTGAGCTGCCTCCTCCCTGCCTCTGATCTGCCTATACCCTAGGAACCCAATGAAGGAAGGAAGACAGTTCTTTGAGACTCAGTCAAGGCCATCATTTTGACATGCTTTGTCTCCATTTTGACATCCAAGCATATGGAAGTGTGGTCCCCACCAAACAGGACCAAAGTTCCTGAATGTATAGGAGAGAAAGGGACAAGCTCTTTATAGAGACACATGAAGGCCTTGAGCCAAGCTGCCTCTCCTCATCCTCTCCTACTCAGACCTTTCCCCATGACACACTGGAATCTGTATTATATCTATTTTTAAGGAAGTACAATGCTGGTTGTCTGGTTTTGTTGTTTTTACAGGTGTTATGAAATAATAAGAAAATGAAGTATTTAAAATGTTCCAATAAAGCGGGGTTTTGTTATCTAATATATTATCATGTACCTATTGTAAATATGAAACTCCTATTTTGCAAGCCAAGGACACAATTTGTACTGTTGTTATATATAAATAAAGATTACTGGATAAAAAAAAAACTAATCTCCTTAAATCTTCAAATAAACATAGTTGTTTGGACACATAGGTAAATAATAACTTTGGGGGTCTATACAAGAAGCAGATAGTCAGAAAGAACAACTGAGTTGTTTTGAATGAATCTGAGAAAACTGTGGAGCCCGAGTTTATTAATGTCTCGCCATCTTCATCACACACTTGCTGGCTCTTTCTGCTCCAGTCATACCAGTGGGTGAACACTGCCCCCTACCAACAGGACCTCAGAATACAGCTTGCCTTTGGTGAGGCTGGGCAGCTGCAGGCTCCTTTCCAGACTGAATTCTTAGACTAGTCTCCCCACTGTCCCCAAGACCAGCCCTTCCTAAAACAACACTCACTCATGGATTAAGGGCTAGGGTAATATGTGAATGAGAGAAGCCTGTCCCTTGCTCCCACTGCCCTTAGGATGTTTCTGAAGGAAACTTTCAGCTAGGAATTGAGCTAGGTAATGGCATTCATGTTTGCTTCAGAAATTAAAAGTGGATGAAGTGGAAGATGCCAGATGGTGAGTACTTCTAGATCCAGCCTGGAGGAGGAGACAGCCCCTGGGGGTTGGGAACAGAGAAAATTGATCTGAGAAGCAGGTGAACTTCCACTGTTCTGTAATAAAGCTAAAGAGAAGAAATCTTCAAACTTCTTCTACCCTTATTTTCCTAGTTTTGTCCTGCAATTCAGTGATGTGTGACATTTTCACTCTCTTCCTGGTGAGAAACATTAGACAAGAATGACTCAGGCGCCTGTCAGAGCGAAATGTACACAGGAGTTTCTAGTCCTTCTCTATTGGGCAACAGGACCAGAAGGATTTTCTGGTGAACAGGGTATCCCTGACTTAGAACTTCAGTCTAGAAGGAACAGCCAACACACACAAAGAAACCTAGTACTCACAGAACAGAATTTTGGAAATGATAGCATGTTAGTATATAGATATTCTCACATAATTATATATACAGTATACTCTAAATTTGTAGAAAAGCTATACCGTCAAAGGAAGAAAGACAGGAATTTATCAGTGTCCCAGTCAGCCTGGAACTCATGATTCTTCTTCCAGGGATTCCTGAGTACTGGTATTTTAGGTATATACCACCTCAACAGGCTCAAAGAAATAATTCTCAAGATCTACCCAGTACTCAGAAACTCACGGTGGTTTTGTGTATTTGTATTCCCTGTGCATTCATCTCTCACTTCCCCTCTCCTTCTCCCCCTAAATGGGAGAACAGTACAGTGCCAGAGCCTGGGTGGAAGCAGTAGGCATTGTGTTCAATACCATAGCCTGTCTGAGGAACATATCCCCATTCTGTTAACATTATTCATCCTCTGCTGCTGTCTGCAATGCAAACCCAAAGCAAAGTTGCTCCACCCCACCATGGCTATGAAGGTGTGACACACAATAGTGTAACCCTGGTGAGCAAACACTGAGATAACCTTGGCTTCTGTTACTGCCTGGCCATGGACTGGCTTTGCATCTCAATGGCTAGAACTCATTTTCAGGGTTTTTTTTTTTTTTTTTTGTTTGTTTGTTTGTTTTTTTTCAGAGTGATTGTAATGTGTCCAAAGCTAGTAGACTACCATGAAGACAGTTTATCCAGTTGCCCTTAAAGCCCACTTCAGTATAGTTTCTCATTCAGAGTTGTCAGGCATAAAGGCAGGTCCTGTCAAAAGACTTCCTACTCATAAATTTTAATCATTCATAGTCAGCATTAAAAGGGTGTTTACAATGAAGATTATGGAAAGCTCAGCATAGAATTAGCAATCCTAAAGCCGTTAATACTACTTAGTATTTAATAACACTTCAAAGCTTCAAAACTCTAGCCTCAGTACCCCAAGATGAGACAGATCCTTCTCATTCATCTCAAAAGCATCTCAAAACAAGCAGAGTAAACAAAAACAAAAACTAAGGTCAGGCCAGGCCTGGATTGCCTCAATTCTTAGCACAGCCTAAATTCTATCTTCTTCAAAGGAAGATTTAAAAAGCAGCCATTTGTATGATTCCATTTCCCATATTACCCAAACCTAAATCTCCTCTTAAAGAAAATTGTCTTGCATGATATTTACAGCTTTGTGAGTATTGTAGAAGACAGAGAAAACCACAAACAACAATGTTACCAAAGCTCTATACAGTAAATTCATCAGTAGGGAAGGGTAGTTTCTATGCTGAATTCTTTTATTGGAGCTAGTTCCTTCAAGTGTTCAGTTTAGTGACTACATAAATTATATCTGCCATTCTCTGAGTACTTCACTTATTTTTCAAGTTTGTAAATCTGTGCAGCAACAATTCTAGATCACTAGAAGAGCTAAGAGAGAATAGCTAGCTCTAAGTTATTAGATGCATCATGGATTTTAAATGTAATGACACTCTTGTTTAAAATTGCCTCTGTTCTTTTGCTAGATTTGGTAATTTTTTAAGACTGTAATATTATTCTTTAAAACACTGGGATCTTTGAGGTAACTCAGCATGTTAAAAAACAAAACAACCAAAAAAACACTTGCCACACAAGCCCCTGTCTTCTGATCTTCATGTGTGATTTGGCAATACACGTATGTTTACATACAAATGTCATATATATAATCAACAAAACAAAAATAAATAAAATATTTTTAGAGTAAGACATAGCTTTTTTTTTGGTCTAATCTGGTCTAATCTCCATGCCTAGTAACAGGCTTGGAGGACTTTCTCCATCTGCCTCCAATCTTCCCTCTGTTGAGAGCTCCTGGCTTGCCCCAGGAAAGATTTTCATTCAGTTGGAATCTGAAGGGACTCAATGTGATAGAGAGATGGGGTTGCTTGGCAGAGGGAGGACAGTGCCCTGTATAGCTCCTGCCTTGGCAGGATGGGAGGGGTCAGAAGGGAAGAACTTCCCCAGAAGCTCCTATTGTTCCTTTCTTGCCATCAGTATCTTTCTCTCAGATGTCCTCAGCTTCTTTAACTTTTTTCTTCTGCTATTTTCTGTTTTTCTAAATTAGTTGTGAATTACTTCCTCAGACTGTAGAATAAACATTCTTCCTACACCTTCATACATGTTAGTCTCATCTACCAGTGTCATAATCTCTCAGTCCATAAATTGTGCATGCTTTTTCTTTCTGTTTAGCTGTTCAATCTGTACCTGCAAGCTTCACCTTCTGTTGAGTAAGAGTTCTGTTGTTTTGTAAGAGTTGCTTTGGTCATGGTGTCTATTAAAGTCAATAACACCCTAACTAAGACAAAAGACAGAGTTTCCACCCCAGCCAGGACTGTTGACCCCACTTACCTGAGTATTGAAATGACCTTGACTATGGTTCCGATGAACAGCCTCAAACATCTAAACCTGACTTCACCAGATTCTACATCAGGGAGAGCTGGGGTTAGAATCCTCGAAGCTCAAGAAATCTGAGCTTTCACTAAAAGTGATAAATCCACATTCAGATGAATACTTGGAGGAGGGACATTCCCAGAGCTCTAAATGTGGCAAGGAGATTTGGAATTCAAATAGTTGGGTTGAGAAATGGACTCTGCCGTGTAGGAACTAGGTAATATTTTATACATTTCTTACTCCTGAGGTGATCTTCTGCTATTAAATGCACTCAGTGTTAACTGAAATGGCAATGGTGAAAATTAGAGGTAATGTACATAATATCCTATGGCAGGCCTGGCATCAACAAGCACTCAAGTAAAACAGGTCTTCAGTTTCTAATTACTACCCTACATCACCACTGAAATACTTGGCTTTACATTCTTCCCTGGGAAAATTTGAGTCTAGCTCTTTCACAGAAGCTTATCTGGCTAAGCAGAGCTTGCCTAAGAATGTTCTAAACAAAAATCTAGGAACCTGGCATTAAACTGTTCCTTGGTTCCCTGAGTTACTAAAAAGCATCTGACTATGAATGAGGAGTGATGATACATACTGGCAGTCTGAAGATGAAGGCAAGAGGGTTGCAAGCTAGAACGTAGCATGGGCTACACATTTACACACACACACACAGACACACACGTGCATGTGCACACACATGCACATGCATACACATACATATGCACCAGCGTCTAGGACTTGAAGTCACAGAGATACTTGAACATCAATGCATCAGTGTTTATTATAGTACTTGAACCAACCTACTATCCAAACTCAGAAAAGTAGATAGATTAAAAAGAAACTAAAGAAAGTGTGATGTGAATCTAATATTTCCAGCCATAATTAACAATATTATATCATTTGCCAGAAAAATGGATGTACCTGGAGACAATCATATTAAATGTCTCAGAAAGACAAATAGTGCCTATTTCTCATTGATGGTTCCAAGATGTCATATAGTTACATAGAATTATTCCATGCATATGTCACATGAAAGTTGAAAAAAGTGTGGGGGGGTGAAGGGAGGGAGAGAATAGAGAATAAAAGCAGCAAACAGGAGAGAAGAAAGGAAAGAAAGGAAATGTAAAAAATGTACAAGGAATACACTTAAAGTATAATAGGTATCCATGTAAAATTAAACAAAATTAAGCTACTTTTAAGAACTAATAAAGCCTTAGGTCACAGTGCTGACTACATTCAGGAGGAATGTCTGTTTTGGTAAAAAAGCAGAAAGTAACTCCAGGGCCCATCCAGATGAGATAGTCCTCCCATACTCATGCTGAGAAAGGACCACGGCAATATCAAGTGGTATGGATTAGACAAGATTTTAGTAGATTAGAAATGGATTCTGGCACATACATAGGAGAAGCACTGGCTCTGTGTTTTTAATACCCTAGACCAAGATCAATATTACTTCTCGAGTCTTCATTTTGACCTACTGGCCTATGCTTATGTTTTTATGCAAATACTATGTCACTTTTGTGACAGAAGTTGTGAGGGAAGGAAGCAGTGACTAGAAACCATTTACCAAGGTCTGAGTCATAAAAACTAAACTGGGGGCTTGGGGAGAAGAGGCAGTTTAAAAGAGGACTGCTTTGACTCATGATGTACACTAAAAAATTCATTTTAAATCAGTTAACCTACAAAAACAACAACACCCCCCAAAAAAGCATCCGAAATGTAATCTATTATCTCAGAATTGCAAGAGCAAATCATATTAATGCACAGCAGCGTCAGGATATAACACACACACACTGAAACCAGTCTCTTGCCAGACCCCAGATGGAAGGGTTTTTTTCCCACCTGGATCTGGCTAAGATAATGCTAGAATTCATTTGAAAAATATATCATTATGAGTAGCCTTTTCCTCTTAAAAATAAAATAATAGTAAGAGATAAGTCCTCTGAGACATAAAAATGTTACCTTTCATATATAAACACTTCTGTCATATTTTAAAATACACAGAAATCTAAAAGTATGATAATAAAATAATAAAAGTATGTTTGTAACTGAAGAACCAATTGAATGCAATAAAATAGCTCAGAATTGTCTACTTCATATTTAATAAACATCACTATGCAGTAAAGGTGGATCTAAGACAACACTGTTTAATGAGTAGTGATAGGATGAATGAGTGGCTATTCCAGGGGGAAATCAGATTAAATCCTCAGTTAGCAATGTAAAGCAAAACAGACTTCAGATGAATTTAAGAATTAAAAATAAAACAGGAGCGTAAAATACTTAGAGTACAGCATAAACTTGCACATTGATCTTATCGTCGAGATGGTATTTCTAAGCTGCAAAACAAATGGAGAAATCAGAAAAACTGATATGTTTGGCTGCATAAAAATTAGAACCATCTCCATAAAGGAACATCCTAGAAAGTAAAAACAAAACAAAACAACAAAATCTACTTGAGAAGATGTCTGTAACAAAAACGTAATTGTAATAATCTTAAAATAAGAAATAGCACTTATAAATGTAAACAAAATACTAACCCTCTTAAATATGTGAAGAGCAAGAATAGTCTATTGAAATAAATACAAATAATGGTTTATAAGAAAGCAATGGGGAAGTGTTTTACTGAAATCAATGTATGTAAAAAAGCCACAATAACGAATAGTAAACATTGGAAATGTCAACGCAGAGCAATGATTGGGGGCATACCTGCCTCTTACACATGTCTGCCTTCACAGTCATTTGCACTAGGTTTCTTCAGTGAGTCTCAAAGGTCTGTAAAATACTCATTTTCTTTATTATGATCATACTACTTTGGCTCTGAGCAAATAAGCAGAGATGCCCATCTTTTGTTGGTTTATAAGTAATAAACAGAAACAAATTAAATATATGCCAATAAGGAAATGTAAGTAAATTATAGCAAATGGGATATTATAATCTCTGAAGTGGAAACCTCAGTTTCTTCGGAAAGTCAGCTGTGCCCTGCAATGCTTCGCTGCGGCAAACACCTGAAGGAGTGTTTTCCTGAAGCAGACACAGATAAAAGGATGTTTTGCTAAAGCAGACATGTGAAGAAGCGTTTCGTTTCAGTATTTGTGAGTGGATCAAGCTGCTGCTGTTGAATCCTATCAACTCAACTGCCAATTTCCTGGCAATGCAGATTAGATTTGCACCAAAGAACTATTTCTAAACAGGTCCACTTCCCCCATGTCCTAGTAACCTTTCTTTCCACTCTCTCTGGTGGATGGTGGACTAGAAGAGAGTTAAAGTGTTTGACCTAAAAGTAGATTTTGAAAAAAAAAAAATCTAGCTTCTAAAATTATGTCCACAAGGGGTTGATGACAATTTCTAGAGCTGATTACAGTATATTAACAAGTATGAATAGGACAGTTGGATTGTGGGTACATTTGCTTTTTACTTTTATTTCTAACCCCCAGTTTTACCTTTAATGACCAATCTTTTTTTCTTTCTTGTGTGATGCAGGGTAGGAAACAAACCCAGAGCCTCATACATGCTAGACTGTCTCTACATCAACATCTCCTTCCAGCATGCCATTTTTTTAAAAGCAAACTTTACCCCCGAGCTCTGTTTCTTACCTCGACTCATCTAAGACAGCAGGGTAACATTGTCCACACCCAAATCTCACCAGACCTTCAACTTTCGTTTTGTAAACTCACCCCACTTATTCTTGTAATCTCTCTTCCTCCTCTAGCCCTACATAATTGGAAGGGTACACAGCCTCTCATAACAGAAGCTTTGAAGAAAGCCATAGCCCCAAAGCTCTAGTACCCCCAAAGAAAACTACTATACCTAAACTTTGGCATAGTCAAAGCTACCGAAGTCTAATGTGAGTTCTGCCCAAGCACAAGGGCTGGCTGATAGCTATAGGCAAGTCTTCCCACTGAGCTGGCTGGAAGTTTAAGAAAAGTACGTTCTGTCTTGCTTACCTACCCGTGTCTCTAAAGCCTGGTTTACAGAGAATACAGCAAACACTGAACAATAAACAAAAGCATAGACTGGCTGTGAGATGTAACTGCTCTGATGTGGGAACAGTCTGGCCAGCTGTCAGTCTGGGTTTCCACAACATCCCTATTGACCAGAGAATGCCTGATACTGCCACTCCTCAAAGGTTGGGCAGCTGTGCTGTAGACACCACCACTTTAGCCTTGATTCCTTGGGTTTTCTCAGGTGGTCTGAAACACATGCTTTTTCCCTTGTCCCTCTGGCTTCCTCAGAATCAATTCCACCACTGGTGAAAGGCAGTCAGTTAATAACTAGAGCCCCCATGACAAAAAAAAAAGCCCAACTACTAATTGCTTTGATATTTCTCTGTTGCTGTATCACGTTGGGATTTTTCTGGGTGAAATATAAATAAACCAACTCTATTAATAAAGTACTTGGCCAAGGGAAGAACATCTACTTCCCAGTTCCCAGAGGGCATGGAAATGGTTTAGGGGCCCATGGAACAAGAGACTTGATTACAGGAATGAAGTATCTGCCTCTGTGCCTTCCTCCTAGAGAGTGCACTCCCAGCAGATTCCTCTTGGGCCTGGAGAGAAGAGGGCTGCAAAGCTTTGTTGTTTAAAAATTATAATTTAGAAGAGTTTGTGCATTCATTGGCCTGAGTGTATCTCTGGAAAATAATAGTGGGGTAGAACCTGCTGTATTTCAGGGACTTTATTGTTCCCTTATAATTAAGTCCTGCACAGAAATCCAATTACAAATGTTCTCATTCGCCCTCTAGCTAAGTGCTAAGAGAAGAGGGAAGGGCTTCTAGACTTAAGTAACTCTGGATAAAAAATTAATACTATAGTTGTGTTGGCAAATTAAAAGTGCCGCTTCTATTAGTGGGCTCTTATATTAATAATTGACATTATTATCATATCTGACAACCAAGGCTGCTATCAAGTCTGCTCTGTCAGCTCTAGTACAAGTTCACTGGCCCCAGTACAGGTTTTGTGGGAGAAGAGGAGGCAACAGAGTCCTTGCCCATGGTCCACTGAGATAGGCACTTTAACAAGTATCTCCTCGGGCACTCCTCACATCAGCTCTACTTGGAATATATTACAAACCCTGATGTGTGGAAGAGCAAACAGGCTTACACAGTCAAGATTCTCTCCTACAAAGAAGCAGAGCTAGACTAAAACCTAAGTAAGTATTCAGAGCCTCAAATTTGGGCAGGCACTGCTCTATTGCAGAGTTGATTTTCCCTGATGGACCAGTTAGTTAGGCAGGTCGGAGTTTTAGTTGGTACAATACACCTACCAGATAGAAGGTAGAAACTTCCCTTGGGCAGACTTTCAGCATTCTGTCCTGGGCAATCACTTCTTTACTATCTGTCCTGTGGCTTAGATACTTTAATGTTTCAAGTCCAACAGTGCTATGGTTGTCCCCCAGTCTCGGGACGCAAGCAAGTGTTTGTGATGGTAGAGCAAAAACAAGGAGCTGTAAAAATAAATAAATAAATAAACCCACGTGAGGGAAGACCCGGCCAGACCTGGGTGTAGGAAAACTTTTCAGAGCAGGTGGCATCTATGGTATTTGTAAGCAAAGAGAAGTGACCCCAGCTACGCGGTGAGAGGAAAGAAGGATCAAATGAAGGAAATTATGTGTGAGAGCGGCTAGAATACCCTGTAATGCTGGAGAGGGAAGTAGGGCCATATCAATCCAGACAGAGCCCTGCTGGCCTTGTTCACAGCTTGAGCATTTCACTGTCAATGAAGGTTTCTGATATCAACTGCTATGAGCAGCTTTTCACAGTAGTTCCTCTGGCAGGGGTGGAGGACACCCTGGCCAACCACATGTCACCCTGGTAGCCGGAGTGATAATGAGGATTACAGACGCTCCCCTGCCAGAGATAACAAAACACAGAACAGTGCAGTGGCTTTCCACAAGTCACATAATGGGAAATGGAGAAATGGCGCCTGTCCTTGGTGTTCTACTTGAGCCCAGAGAAGGAACTCCAGAAAATGGGAAAGAAAAGATGGGAAATAGGATAGCTCTGGGCAGAAAACATTGAGTTCAAATTTAAATATGAAAGCTCTTGGTTCCTAACAGACATGTTTACTGAGCTGCTAGTATGGTCCAGACGACCTATACTGAGAAAAGCATCTAGAGAAAGTTTTTGCAAAGTGTCAGGCCATCAGTGATAAATGAGGTATGGGCATACATGAAGTTACCCAGAGGCGTAAGTAGATAGAATGGCCACATAGGTCTCTAGTGAGCTGTGACCATCTTAGTTTATCCTTGTAGCTCACCTTGATCACACATTTCCTGCATGCAAAGTGTTCATCTCTTGTTACCAGTCATCTCACCCATATCATTGGTCTGATATTTTCTCAGTGTCAGAATGCAAAGAATGTCATGCTCAATTTTCTACCTAGATTAGACATTCTCCAACTCACACAGAAAAACTAAATTTAATTTGAGTCATAAGTAGTTGATTAATTAAATTCTGGTTCCACTGCCTAACCTTAGGTTGGCCTCTGATTTACTTCAAGGACTGAGCTATTATAAGACCAAGATGACAGAGAAAATGAAGCCAAATGTTCTCTCAGTCTCAGGGCTATTTACCCTGAGTCACTAGAGCCTAGTAATGGAACTCGGATTCCACAATTAATGATACTAATGAATGACACATTGACTGGACTTTAAAAAATGAAGCCTTTTAAGTGAGGCAGGGGTAGGAAAAAGACAAGGAAAGAAAAATATCTGAGAACAACAGCTTGTTTTCACAAAGTAATGGACCAACTATTTATCATCCATCAGTGAACAAATACAGGAAAGTCCTGATGGATAGGGCAACTGTGAGAACAGGGTGAAGAGAGGCTGCGCCATGAATTTTCTCATGATAAGGTTATTTCAGCTTCCATTGAAAGTCTCGCCAGAGTGTCTGGCTAAGCTTTCCTGTTCAAGTAGTTCAGATCGTTTTTCTACTACTCATAAGTAGCTCGTGTCTACTTATAAGTCAGACAAGGGGTGGGTGAAAGGGGCAGGGGATGGTGCAGGGGATAATTTCTTGTACAATATAAAGCTTGAAGTTAAAGGGCAGTTCCCCAGTATTGTGTCTGGAGAAATACCAGAGACAATGGTAGTGATAAAAAGTTTAATGGATGTCCCATATGCTAGCTCAGGAATGTGGGGACTGGAGCAACTGCTGCTCCAAACAGCTGTGGCATCCACACATACCTCCAGTGGGTTCCAAGCCTAAGTTCTGTGGGTGGCTTTGTATACAGGGTTCCTTAGGAGGCACTGGAGAAGCAAACACTCCAAGTGTCATTCTTATTCCTCACCTTAGACCAGAAGATTCTACAGGCCCAGGTCTGCTATATGTAGGCTTTCTAGCTCTCCTCCAGCATGCTACCTGCCCAAAGTCTCTCATGAGGTTGGAGTCAAAGTGAAGACCGTGCTGGGACTCGTTATAGAGATTAAATGAGGCATGAATGGAAGGATGGCTCTAATTCTGAATCCCCTCACTATGTAGCTGAAAGTGCAGGTCTTTGACCTCCCGGTGGACTGTTCAGGGATCCTCAAGCTGGGATGATGCTATCTGAAGAGAAAGACAGAAAGAACCAGAAAATCAAAGACCCAAAGCTGCTATTCTCTCCTAAGAACTTAATGAGTGTGGTGTCTCACAGTTTTAATTCCAATATTCAAGATGCAGAAGTAGTAAAATCTCTAATTTCAAGGTCAGCCTAGTCTGCCAGGTGAGTTTCAGGAGAGCCAGAACTACACAGAGAAACCCTACCTCGAAAAAATGTCAACTTGGATTAGGTGGCAATTAGAATGTTTGACTTTAAAAATAATTGAATTTTATTTAGAAAATTAAAAGTTAAATGGGGAGCTGAAGAGATGGTTTAGCATTGAGCAGTGTTTTCTGCTTTTATGTGGAACCCAAAATTGGTCCCCAAATCTACATGGTAGCTCACAAACATTCTGTAATTCAAGCTTTAGGAGATAAGTCACCTCTTCTGGCCAAAGTACCATGTGGTGCACATATGTACATGCAGGAAAACACATGCAAATAAAAAGATCTTTTAAAATAGAGGTCTAAGAGATGGTTCAGTTTTTACCCAGTTAACCACTACCAAGTCTGAAAGCCTGAGTTGGAGCCCTGGTACACATGTGGTAGAGAGATAGAACCTATTTTCAGAAGCTGTTCTTCAACCTCCATCGCTGTACTGCAGGATAGGTACAGCCAAACAAGCAAATGTTCAATCTGTAATTAAAATTGTGTGGCCAATTAAAATTATTTGTCAATGTGACTACATCTGGAATTAACTAAAATCCACAATTGGAGGGCACATCTTATGTCCACACATACCAGCTGGGTTTCCCTTTTCACGGTACTGTAGCAGAGGATGTTCTCAGCTTTTATTAAAAAAAAAAAATAGGGGTATGTGTGTTTGTGTATGGTCACTATGATATCACCCAATACTTTGCCTTTATGGAAAGTTATATTCAACCAAGATCTTTATTTATGTCTACATTTATGTAGCATTTGTAAGGCTATGAAGACAGACTGAAGTGTTTGGAAGAAGGAAATACTTAAGAACAGAGTGTGCAGCCAGCATTGCTGGCACACACCTTTAATCACAGCACTTGGGAGGCAGAAACATGGATCTCTGAGTTTAAGGGCAGCCTGGTCTATAGAATGAGTTCCAGTAAAGTCGAGGTTACACAGAAAAACTCTGTCTCCAAAATAAAAGAAGGAGAAAAGGAGGGTATCCTGTGTGTGTGTTGTGTGTGTGTGTGTTTGTGTTGTGTGTGTTTGTGTGTATGTGGTGTGTGTATGTGTGTGTTTGTGTGTGTACTATAGCCTAATTCTTAGATCATGTCTAAAAGTTTAGTTTCTGATCAAATTACTAATGCATCCTAACTTGTCCCACATCTCACTGTCAGATCATTTCTGTTAGTGTCTGGGAATTGTACGAAAACTACTCAGACACCCATCTCAGTCACATGGAGATGGTTTATTGAAGGCCACACCCAAGACTGATTGATCACGGTTATGATTCAGGCTCAGGAACTGAACTGTGACCCTCAAGTTAAGGTCCTACAGGGCCTTTTAAAGCCTGAGATCTACAAACAGCTATGAAAGCTATTTCACCAATCAGGATCTACGGACAGTGGATTTTCCTTAGAAACAAGTCTTTGTTGTACTCCCATTGGTTGGGGGTATTCAGTTGTGTCAGGGGAGTTGGCTTGTCTAATTCTCATGTTTTAACTTGTCTTCCAGGATGGGACTTGCCTTGTCTAACATTCATGTCTTGACTTGCCAACCAGGATGTCAGTTACCCATGTACATGTCTCTTTCTGCCAAGTAAAATGTCAGTTCCCAGGGAGGTCTTGGGAACTTAAACTTTACTCAGTCACTACACAATATGGAAGTCTTATTCCAAATAGTTTCTCATATTGGTGCAGGTGTCTCTCTTATGTTGGGGTCCATCCCTGGGGCAGATTACAAAAGCAAATACCATAGAAGCTTATACACAGGTGTAGGAAGTGTTGCTGGGAGGTTGGTTCAGGTCCAAGCTTATTATTGGTAACTATACAAAGCAATTCTATTGACTTCCAATGTGATTGTTTTCCAAGGGCACTGAACATAACAGAATATGTAATCAACTTAGCGTTAGAAAGTTTCCTCGTTACAGCAGAAACATATGAAAAAGTTTCCTTATAAACAAGCAAACCAGCTGATAGTTACTATTGTGGTTTGAATATGCTAGGACCAGGGAGTGGTACTAATTGGAGGTGTGCCCTTGGAGTATGCTATCACTGTGCATTTAAGACCCTTGTACTAGCTGCCTGGAAGTGAGTATTCTATCAGCCTTCAGATAAAGATGTAGCTCTCAGCTCCTCCTGCACCATGCCTGCCTGGATGCTGCCATGTTCCTGCTTTGATTATAATTGACTAAACCTTTGAACCTGTAAACTAGCCCCAATTAAATATTGTCCTTATTAGAGTTGCCTTGGTCATGATGTCTGTTCACTGCAGTAAAACCCTAACTAAGACAGTTACCTAGGCCTTAACAGTTTACTTAGGCCTTAACATTCCATCTAGACCTTAATAGCTTACCTAGGCCTTAACAATTTCTTCAATGATTGTTTTCTGTTGCACAAATTAGATCTCATACAGAAGGCCATAACACTGTTGTGTCTAATTTCTTATAGTAATGTCTTGAATAACATATCACATTAGTAAAATAAAGTTTATGCCTCGTGATTGCTTGCAGATGCTTCCACTTTCATAAAAAAAATTCTAAAAATCAGGAAGTCTAGTGAGAACATGGAGTACAATGTACAGTCTCAATGGCCACACATTGGGTTAGGGTTTATTCTGAGCTGCTCTGCTGCCTGGAGAGAAGCCTTACTCAACCTTCTCAGAATGCACTGGAGATAAGGAGAAAACTCTTGGGAATAGGAGGAAGGAACATTGAGCCCTTGATAACATGTTTTTGTTTTTGTTTCTTTGTGTTTTTGTTTTTCCCCAATAATTATGCCCTGAGAAGATGCCTACTGAGGACACATTGGGAATTCAGCTGCCTATATGGTTAAGAATAAGGGTCCAGAGCCAGTCTTTGAGCCTTTGGCCTCGTTGCTTCTTGTGGCAAGGCAACATTTTATAGGGAAAGAAAATAGCAGAGTAAAACTACTTACTGCATGCTCAGGAAGCAAAAGACATAAAATGCAGAGCGAGGACCCCCCAGTATCATCAGAGGGCACACCTTCAGTGGCATAAAGATCTTCCCCAGGCCTTATATCTCAAAGAAACTTCTGCCTCCTGGTAGTATCTCCTTGGAAACAAGGCCTTTAACAAATGGTTCTTTAAGAGGCATATTAACCTATAGTAGAGCAATATTGTTGCTGTTCTCAGAGTTTATTATTGATGGAGAAACAGCTGAAACCAGTAAAGATCACAAGGAAGATGGCAGGTCATGAGGATATCATTAAACGAAGAAAAATACTGAGGTGACCCCACTAACATAACAGTCTATGTTCTTTGCCTTATGGGCCCATCTTCAAGGACTCACTCTAAAGAGGATGCCCCTTTAAACTGTTCTCACATCAAACAAGGCCCTGACTTTGGGCTTCAGCCCAAGAGTCTAGTGTTTGCCTCTTGTCCTAAGTCTCAGATCTATCTTTCAGGGTTTGGGTTTTGTTTTACTTTTTGAGTTTTTTTTTATTGTGTCTCAGTCAGGGTTTCTATTCCTGCACAAACATCATGACTAAGAAGCAAGTTGGGGAGGAAAGGGTTTATTCAGCTTCCACTTCTACATTGCTTTCCATCACCAAAGGAAGTCAGGACTAGAACTCAAGCAGGTCAGGAAGCAGGAGCTGATGCAGAGGTCATGGAGGGATGTTACTTACTGGCTTGCTTCCTCTGGCTTGCTCAGCCTGCTTTCTTATAGAACCCAGGTCTATCAGCCCAGGGATGGCACCACCCATAATGGGCTGGTCCCTCCCCTCTTGGTCACTAGTTGAGAAAAGGCCTTACAGCTGGATCTCATGGAGGTATTTCCTCAACTGAGACTCCTTTCTCTGTGATAACTCCAGCTTGTGTGCAGTTGACACAAAACTAGCAGTACAATTGACCCCTTGTCAACTTGACACACAAACAAATCACTATTAAGCCTCAACCCTTACTTTCTTATTTATCCCCAAGATATAAATAACCTTAAGAGTCCCACAGTCTTTACAAAATCTTACATATTAAATTTTCAATCCCTTTAAAATATTTAATATCTTTTAAAATTCAAAGTCTTGTTTTAATTCAAAGTCTCTTAACTGTGGGCTCCACTAAAATACTTTCTTCAGGAGGGAAAAACATTAGGGCACAGTCACAATCAAAAACAAAATCAAACTTTAACCATTCAAAGTCTGGGGTTTACTCCCGAATTTCTGGGCTCCTCCAAGGGCTTGGGTCACTTCTCAAGCTCTGTTCTTTGTAGCACACACTTTGTCTTCTAGGCTCCAGCTGCCTGTTCTCCACTGTCAATGCTGTCCTGGGTGGTCATCGCACGGTACTGGAATTTCCAAAACACTGCTGTCTTCTGCTACAACTGGATTTCACCAATAGCCTCTCATAGGCTCTCTTCGTGGTGCCAAACCTCAAGTCCTTTGCATGAACCCTTCAATCCGGGGGCACTAATTGCAACTGAGGCTGCACCTTCACCAATGGCCTTTTATGGTGAAGTGCCGAGTCTCAGTTGTTCTTCATGACCCCTTCATGCCTTCAAAACCAGTACCACCTGAGTGACTCTTACACATTACCAAGTCCAGCCACAGCACGAGGTATAACCTTGGCTATCTCTTGGTACCAACCAAAATGGGCTGGGCCCTCCCCCCTTGATCACTAGCTGAGAAAATGCCTTACAGCTGGATCTCATGGAGGCATTTCCTCAACTAGGGTTTTTTTCTCTGTGATAACTCCAGCTTGTGTCAAGTTGACACAAAATCAGTCAGTACAGTTTGCTTAGTTTTTTGTTTGTTTGTTTTGGTTTGGTTTTTTGTTTGTTAAAATTTTTGGTTTTGTGGGTATTTTTGCTTTGCTTTGGTTTTGGTTTAATTTTGACATCTCCTTGCTTCTTCCTTTAATCACTCAAATTCGTTGAAAAGATAAAAATTTAGAGAAGAGCAGCATCCTCCAGTCTTGCTACCAAGAGCAGGAAGGAAGTATGTCTATCGGATCTCTTTTCCAAAACAGCCAGAAGCCAGTGTCTTCTCCCATTCTCTTGATCTCAGAATGATGCTATGAACACATACCTGGGAAGACAACCAATATTTACTTAATCTCTAGCTTCAAGGTGGACATTGACCACCTATCTCCTCAAAGACCCAGAGATCTCATGTTGGTAGCATTCCCCAGCCTCCAGAGAGGAAGAGCCTTGTGGTTATTTGAATGAGAATGTGTGGGTTCACACATTTGGATACTTGTTTTCCATTTGGCCCCTATTGTTTGAGAAAGATTACAGAATGTGTCACTGTTGGAGAAAGTACATCACTGAAGACTGACTTTGAAGTTTAACCCCACCCCACCCCCCAATACACACACACACACACACACACACACACACACACACACACGTACACATTCCCCTGAATACCTTTATCTTCCTACCTCTTGGTTGTGGATAGAGATGCGTGCTTAGTTGTTTTGTGGCTCTGACGTCATGGATATCATGGACTCTACCCTTCTGAAACTGTAAGCCAAATTAAACATTCTCCTTTATAACTTACTTTTCTCGTTTTGTTACAGCAACAAAAATAATTAAGAAAAGCTTGTCTAACCCCACCATTGTTACCAGTAACAGTTTCTTGTGATATCCCATTCTCCTTCTTCATTTTCTTCAATGAAAAATGAAGAACTGGAGCCCTCAGCAAGGCACAGATTCTGAATATATTGACATAAACATTAACTTCTTGAAGGAACTAGCTATTCCCACTGTTGAATATAGATGCCCTGAAGGGAGCCCCAAAGGAGGCTTCCCCAGAAGCTCAGGACCCCCCCCCCATGAAAGCTGTGCAGTACATCTCAGTGTGTATGTATCTCACTATACTGGACTCCAGAGACAAGCCTTAGACATGTACCGCCAGGTAAAAATGATAAGCCGTTTTATAGGAAGAGCACTCCCCCAGCCCAGCCCTGTCAGTTCTGTGGTTGACATAGTCTCTGGACAAAGGTCCAGAGCTTTCCATTTTCTGACATTTGCCAACATGCTCCTATCCAGAGCTTCAACGTGAATGTTAAACATATTTTTAATATGGGGGTTGGTTTGGTAAACTTCCCAGAGCTATGAGACTACATATAGCCTATGTTTTGCATGTGGTTGAAATGCTCTTTTTTTCCTCCACTTACTATGCGCAGTGAGTACCAAATCCCAATCCCAATCTCTCCACTAAATGAGTCTCCACAGCACTCAGTGACCATACTGTCCCAAAATGGTCCCACTGCCTTCCTAGATCTGAGGATTTCTTCCCAAACTCCCATTCTTAGATTCAGTAACAGCAGTTCCTCGGGCCACAGGGGACAAAATAGGGAACTTAGTGGGAACAGTTGGTCAAAGCCCAAGGCCTCTTTGCATCTGCTCCCACAGGCAAAGATCTAAACTGACAAAAGCCCTCGTCAGAGCCAGTGGCTCTAGTACTAGTCCAACCCCTTGGAGCGGTGTCAGCCATGTGATATATTTGCCCAATTCTGCAGCTGGGCTAATTACTATGGTTCCTTAGCTTGGGGTCCACCCCCAAACCACACAAACCAAACAAACCAAACAAAAACCACAGGGTTATTCATTCTGTTCATCCCAGCCAGCAATTTCTGAAGGATCCCCATAATTGATAACAACATAATAAAAACTCACCACCTGTCCCTTAGCCTAAGAACTTGGAAGCCTGGCCAACAACTCAGGCTATCCTCCAATGACAAAATATGGAACATAGTGACTCTGCATCTCTAAAAGCCAGCACCACCCCAGAAACAACGCAGGTTGTTCGAATTTTCTCCAGCCTGGAAGAAAGACAATAGCTGAATAGGCCGGCTCAAAAGTGAGATTCCATAGAGGCAGAAATGCCTATCAGAATGGGTCAGTCAGTGAAAGCTAGACTGACACTGAGAACTGTCCAGCCAGCAGATGAAAGGTAGGTTTGGAAAATGGCAGAAGCTGGTGCAATAATGGAGGTTCAAATGGACATAAATCCAAGGACTTGCCTCCTAGCTGGTCATAGTCAGAAACCGAGGAAGCATGAGGTAGTTATTGGCAAAGCCTGACACTCGTGGGGTGCTATTGAAATCTGCCTGTAGTGCCTAGGTTTCATAGTAAATATTAAAATGAGTATCTAAAGTAAACCAATATGTATGTGTATGAAAATATCATAAAGAAACATTAGATTGTGTGTTTACTAAAAAATTTAATAAATTAAAACAAATGTCTAGTGTGTGTGTGTGTGTGTGTGTGTGTGTGTGTGTGTGTGTGTGTGTGTGTGTGAAGTTAGCTGATGATGAAGACCCAGCACCTAGGAAACAGAAAGTATAGTTATGACAGCATATCACAACACCAAGGGAGCAGAACTAAACCTTGTGCTGGGCTGGTCTCCAGCGCCCTGATGAGGGTCAGACTTAGTGCAGAATAGAGATAACAAATGAAGCCTGGTCAAGGACAAAAGTCCTGGTGATATGAGCATGGTCCCCTCCCCTAGTGAGCCTGATTAGAGGGACAGCTAGTGGTTTAGGAGGCTCTGACTACAGAGCAGCAGGAATCCCTCTACCATGCCATGGTGAGGACAGAGAAATAGCCCAAGACAATGAAGCTGTAGGTGGGGCAAGGAACAGTCAACCCCAGTCAAGGAAAAAATACACATCAGACAGAAGATGATGGCTCTGCACAGACAGAAAGCAAATGTTCAGGAAAGTGGCAACAGAGTCCATTTTATCAGTCCTTCCAGACCCAGCCACAGAATCTCCATCACTTAGGGAATCACTAGAAATTCAAATGATCAGGATGTGGTTTAGATTTCACATCAAAACCTCTGGGGGTAGCAGTATTTTTTTATTAGCCTTCAGGGTGATGACAGGGCTGAGAAATAAACAATTTTCAAGGAGATTGCTTACAACTCAAGACGTTCTCCCAAGACTCTACTTGCATCAGAATCACTGCAGGGCTTGTTATGCCTCAGAGCAATGAGACCTAGCTCCAGCATACTGATTCAGGACACATGAAGCAGGGAGCTGTGTTTGTGATTGGTTTCTGAGTGGCACTAATGCCCTTGGTCTAAGCCCTGTACCTTTAAAACAAGCAAGGAGGGAAGGAAGGAAGGAAGGAAGGAAGGAAGGAAGGAAGGAAGGAAGGAAGAAAGGAGGGAAGGAGGGAGGGAGGGAGGGAGGGAGGGAGGGAGGGAGGGAAGGAGGAAGCAGACAAACAAACAAAAAACTGATTTCAGTAAAAAGATCTATGCTTAGACTAAATGGAAGCTACTTTCAATGAACAGCTCTGGGCCCAGAGCCATGAAGAACCAACTCTAAGAAGGAATGACTCCAATTAGGCAGATGTCTTAAGCGACTCAGGTTGGTAGAATGATGCCACAGTCTGGGTGAGATCAACAACACACGTTTGTTTTTCATGGTTCTGGAGATTGGAAGCCTAAACTCAAGGTGTGGCAGCAGACAAACCGATTCCGTAGGAGATGATAACAGCGACAGTACTATGTGTATGAGGAGAAATCTTTCTGCATTTCCCACTATGTGTATGAGGAGGAATCTTTCTGCATTTCCCACTATGTGTATGAGGAGGAATCTTTCTGCATTTCCCACTATGTGTATGAGGAGGAATCTTTCTGCATTCCCCATGCTGGCAGCTCAGATGAGACTCTTCCTGCCCTCTGCTCCTCTTCTTTGCTTTTCTATCCAGATAGCCTTATGGAAGCTGTCTGGTGAGTTCTTCTCTTCCTTCTCCACTCACTCCTACCCAGCCACACTGCAGGACATAAGCTCACTTAAAATTTCTGTCCCAGCTTCCAGAGGCTCTTGCTTTCTCTGTCTTGGACTCTCTTGATCTCTGCCATTAATGGTGGTCTGGATCTATCATCCCAAGCCACAGATGGAAGAAGAATCACTGGGCAGATTAAGAGTATTAGCTCAGCTGAGAGTCCCTATGGAGACAGTATTCATGGGTCTACTATGGAGACTAGAAGACTTACTGGCCACTGAACTGTGGCAGATAGGGAGGGTGAGAGGGCAGAGTATAAACATAGTGTGTACAGAGTAAGCTGTATGCTGCCCTGGCTGAGGAAAATAATTGTTCTGCTAGAATTTCATTACACAATAATTTTTATGCTACTTATAGTGAAATGTAAACTCACTTCATTCCTCATAATAAGTTGCAATTTCAAAGAAGCAGACCATTATTTGTGCGTGCCAGGTGCCTTTTACATGTCAGGCTAGTACCCTGTCAGCATTTAACACCCATTCGTTTGATAACTACAATGTCTGAGGCATTCTACCACAGGATACAGACAGTGTGCAAAGTAGAAAAAAGTATATTGTCAGACACCTTCATTCTAGTGGAAGGAGGCAAATGATCAATAATTGTATTATATACAGTGTATTAGAAAAAGTGCTGTGCATACAGGGAGGGGGACTGGGAATGGAAGACAAAAGCTGAAATTCATGGAAAGTGGCAAAATTTGACTGTAACATCTTTTTCTGCCTCTGTCTTAAATTGAGCAATCTGTTCAGCTCTTGCCCTGTCAGGTTGTAAGTGTTTTAGAAATTTGTAATACTTACACACTTCTAGTATTGGCTCCTCTAATGGCTAGTCTTAGTTGTCAACTTGATTACATCTGCAATTAGCTAAAGCCCAAGTATAGAGGAGCACACCTGTGAAAGATATTTGTTTAATTTTAAGTGGGAAGATCCACTTCTAATCTGGATCTTTAAGGTAAGAAGACACACCTTTAATCCAAACCTTTTGAGCTAATCTGGGCCACATCTTATGTTGCAAGATGCCTGAGACTCATTTTCATCATTTTGGTTTTTATTGGGATTAATTGATATCAGATTCTTAAGATTTAGCACAGGGTGTAAGTACTTCTATGATTTTGTTGAAGATATTTACTGTGCCTCTTAGTTGATACTCTTCTCCCTCTTCTATTCCTATTATCCTTAGGTTTGGTCTTCTCATTGTGTCTTGGATTTCCTGGACATTTTGGGTTAGGAGCTTTTTGTTTTTTGCATCTTCTCTGGCTGTTTTGTCTATGTTTGCAATGTTGTCTTCTGCCCCCAAAATTCTCTCTTCGATCTCTTGTAATCTATTGGAAATGCTTGCTTCTGTGACTCCTGATTTCTTTTTTTGGTGTTCTGACTCAAGGGTTATCTCTTTTAGCGTTTTCTTTATTGTGTCAATTTCTGTTTTAATTTCCCTCTTCCATTCCTTTATTTCTTTGGTTCTGTTTTCCTCTAGTTCTTTGAGTTCTTTGAGTGTTTTTCTTGTTTCTTCTTTAAAAGCTTCTGAATCTTTATGCTTTTCCTCCCTTTCTTGTTTAAGTATCTCTATCAGCGTCTTGAGGTATGATTTCAGGTCTGTGTCTTCTTTTTCTGGAGTGTTTGGAATTCTGATGTTTGCTGTTATGGGAGAGTTGGGTTCTGGTGTTGCTAGATTGTCTTGGTTTCCTTGGGATATATTCTTTCTCTTTCCTCTTGCCATTTTGTTGTCAGTGATATGCTCTTGCCTTTCCCTTGTCTCTGGTCTGTGTCCCTGGTTCTCCACTGATCCAGGTGTCAGATGGGCCAAGCCCTGTTTTATGCCTCAGAGTCATCGGGTGTGAGCAGAAGTTCCAACGTTCTGTTTCTGGTTGCTGGATCGGGCAAGGCAGGGCTGGGCAAGTTAGGGTGTGCACTTTCCGTGTGCACTCCGCAGAGATCTCTCTGCTCCCCTGCAGCCCAGGTCTCCCACCCACCAGTTGCTCAGCCTCTATGCACTGCCTTTCTGGGTGGCAGATGGGCCAGGCTCCGCTCTGCATCCTGAAGTCGCCTCCGGGTTGAAACAGAAGTTCTAATTTTCTGTTCCCAATCGCTGGATCGGGCAAGGCAGGGCTGGGCAAGTTAGGATGTGCACTTTCTGTGTGCACTCCGCAGAGATCTCTCTGCTCCCCTGCAGCCCAGGTCTCCCACCCACCAGTTGCTCAGCCTCTATCCAGGGTGTAAGTACTAAACAATGCTTTACCACTGGTGCTGGATCAGTACACCCACCAAGGACATCTCAATGTGTGGTGTTGGAATTATAAGAGTGACCAGCAGAGGGCACCATCCAGATGACAGTGTCTGCTAACTGGAATTCTACAAATAGCAGACTACAATTTCTATATTTTCTCTTTCATTCTCTTTGTCAAATGCAATGCTTCCTTCTTGATTCCCTTTTTTATTTTAGAAACTCTGGGTCTTCTTTGTTGAGGTATCCTTTCCTCAAAGAAGTTCAAACCTTAATATTCAAGGTAAATAATGTGTCTCTTCAGCCCCTGCAGGGATCCCAGAGGCTGGTGCTCCTATTCCATGGGCATCTGGAGGTTGGGGGCAGGGAAATAAAGGGATGTATGGTGTTAGCTCAGTATAGATAAGGTTTCCCCAGTTTTTTCTGGTCCCAGGAATCCTGAGTCTTATCTCCTCTCCCACTGCTTCATCACATTGCCAAAATTACCTTGATAATATATCTTTTAATTTAAGAATTCATTTTCACTTCAAGAAAGAAGAACAGTGCAGC
This sequence comes from Micromys minutus, assembly GCF_963924665.1. Taxonomy (NCBI): domain Eukaryota; kingdom Metazoa; phylum Chordata; class Mammalia; order Rodentia; family Muridae; genus Micromys; species Micromys minutus. The sequence continues at coordinate 87,631,014 of NC_137969.1, read as the reverse complement.
CAGATAAGAAACTCCATCTGTCTTGAAGAAAAAGGGTTGGGGATTTGGGTGCTATGAATCCTGTAAAGTCTTAAATTAAGGTGCCACTTCTGAATGTTTTCTTCATATTTATGAAATGATTATTCTGCGGAGGTGCATTTCATGTTGTTAAAATAATGATTGTGCATGTTAAATACATCAATTTAAGTTATTATCTCCCATGCTATAAAATCCGAGATAATTTCATAAATAATTGTTAGCATTTACAAATGGTGCTGTAATGTGAAGCGTTGCCTTAATCCTTTATCTTTCACAAAAACAGAAATAACAATTAAACTTATGGAATGAAATAAGGAGGTTATATTCTAGAAAATGTCACCTCCTTGCAGAATGCAAATAAAGATGAAAGGAATAAAAAGAAAGAAGAGGTGTAGAAAGATTTCCCCTACCCCACCCTACTCTATCATTGACAGTCCAAAGATACTAGTCTCTTGAATCATTAGAGCCTTTCTAAACAGAGCTGGGGGTTGAAGAAAGACTATTCTGTTTCCTGATTGTTTAGTTTGGTAAATAGAGGCCTGGACAAGTGGTCAGGGGCAGAAGCATATTGCGCTCTGCATCTTTAATCCCAGGACACGTGCTTGGAGCTGGGTCAATAGACAAGAAAACAACAGATTCCTAGAAATCTTCAATCCTTCTCAAGTCATACAGAGCCACTGGAATCATGTAAGTGGAAAGAAACTCACTGAACATTTCCTGCTTCTTCTATCTAGTTTTCTTATCAGTAAGTAGTACAGACCTTAGAATGAGTGCAGCTCCTCATCGAACTTATGATCTGGGTGGGGAAACTGAATGCTCCCATTTAAACAACTCAGTCAGATGTAGAGTGTATCACAGAGCCACAGGGTTTTTTTTTAAGCTAAATTTAAATTAGGTTGATATAAAATCAACCCAGGAAGGCTTTTCGTAAGAAGTAAGCTGAAGTCAGGTCAGATCAATCTTATCTAATAAATCAGAGTTTGAAAATACTGAAGAATACACAGATGATTGTACACACACACACTTCACCTTTACTTGCTGCAGGCCAGCCATAGCACCAGTTCTCTGAGGAAGGCAGTGATGTGACATGGAGTCAGCAATCATGGCCAAAGCATTTTGCTCTTTGGCAAGACTTCTGTTTATAACTATTTGATATGCTAAGGCCAAAAGATGTTGGCTTTTGGTAATTAATTCCTGCTGGCAGCAACAGGGGATTAAGAAGAAAAAAGGCTTTATTGCTAGAGATCTTTTCTCTCTGGCTCAAGAACTTTGAGCTGGCCAGGTGAGAGGCTTGGAACTTGTTAACTTTTCATGAACCAGAGAGAAAAGAAAAGGAAAAAATCATTTACACAGACAATATGAACAGACATACACATGCTCATATACACACACATTATCTGGTAATGCCAGACTACCTGTCTCATCAGGTCCACCCGTGTTCATGCATACTTACATATATACACATATACCCACATATGTATGCATGTACATACATATAAACAAACAGACATATACATATATACATTTGGATGGATAGGGCAGAGCCCCCCAAGTCACCACTTTATTTCTTTTCTCTAGCATTTCTATATCTTCTTAGACTATGTTCTTGAGACAATTATCATAGATAAAATATTACACAAAAGTGGAGTTACAGAAGGATGGCAATAGTAAGTTCAAAACAGTGTTTCATTCTATAAGCTCATTATAAGCTCAAAACAACAATTTCATATTGTCTTGCTTTATCATAGTGCACACCTATGGCTTCATCCTTGGGCCTGAGAATGAACGTTTTTCCTTGATCATAAATTTGCCCTAAGCCCAATTTTCTTCTTAGCGCAATTTATGAAAGGTTGTATTTCTTATTATGCAGCTTTTACTTACTATTCTATGAGGAGAAGGCACATTCTATTTGTGATTCTAACTTTATTACACCTTTCTGGCAAAACAACTAAAACCATCTCCTAAAGCTTTCTTCCTAAAATTATTTGAATTGAATCAGGAATTCTATAAAGTCATTTATTCATCTAAACAGCATTAATACATGAAAGTTCATCTTTGTGTTGATCTGCAGGGGATTTTCCCAATAGGGTGGGCAGATTCCCAGGAATCATTGGGCTATTTAATAATGACAGGAAAGGCATATTAGCAGCAAGAAGCAATCCTGGGATGAAGTCTCTAAAGATCCTATGTTTTTAGAGCTCACCCATTGCAGTCCATGCAAAATGGTGGAACATCTTCAGAAAACTCACTTACATGCTATGGTGGTTTGAATAGGCTTGGCACAGGAAGTGGCACTATTAGAAGGCGTGGCCTTGTTGGAATAGGATTGGAAGAAGTGTATCACTGTGGGAGTGAGCAATGAGATTCTCCTCCTAGCCACATGGAAGCTAGTTTTCTCTTAGAGAACTTCAGATGAAGATGAAGAACTCTCAACATTTCCTGCACTATGCCTGCCTTGATGGTGCCATGCTCCTGCCTTGATAATAGTGAAATAAACCTCTGAACTTGTAAGCCAGCCCCAATTGAATGTTGTCCTTATGAGAGTTGTCTTGGTTATGGTATCTGTTCACAGCAGTAAAACATGCCTTTAGTCTTTCCTAGATGGCTTCTGACAATTACTAACCAGCCCAAATACCACTTGTGTGATCCACATCTGCCTATACAGAAATGGGGCACTCCTAGTTCAGATAACTGTGCTCAAAGTTGAGATGAAAAGAAAGAAAAGAGGAGATGCAACCTCCAATGGTTCCAAAGCTGAGATGTTAGCTTCCTGACTCCACCTGCGGCTGCTGCTGACATACACAGAACTAAGGCAAACCAGGCTGATGATAGACTCATGAGTCTGGGGAGAAGGTGGGGGAGGACAAGACTGAGAAGCTGAGATGTTAGCTTCCTGACTCCACCTGCGGCTGCTGCTGACATACACAGAACTAAGGCAAACCAGGCTGATGATAGACTCATGAGTCTGGGAAGAAGGTGGGGGAGGACAAGACTGAGAATAAACCACCATCACTGTGCCGTGTAAGCTTGGAAATGAGCCCCCACTGCAACTAAAAAGAAGAGCTCACTCTTAAGAGAAATGACATCTCTACTCTGTCATTCCTCTGCTGCAGAGAGGGCTATGAAACAAAACAAACTTGGTCTCATAGTTATCTGATCTTCTGATCCTGTCCCTGAAGAAAAAAGCCCCAAATTCACTTCTAACTGAGGCTTTCTCCTCCTGTTCCTAAGTTTCACCTCTCCTGCTACCATCACAGCTGGATTGGGACACCAACACAGACACAAAACCTTCAGCCTATAATTTTTCTTGCCTACAAGATGTGTTCAGAAAAATGTAGGACAGAAATTGTGGGAGAGGCCAACCAATGAGGTGTGAGACATATACCATGAGAGGGAGCCCACCCTTGACACTGCCCAGGGTGTTAGGATCCAGAGGCTAAATAAGCCCAGAGACCCATGTTAGAACCAAATATGAATGGCAAAAAAATGTCAATGAAATAATTCTTGGTGGTATTCTTCTATACTCATAGATTGGCATCTAGCAAAATTGGTAGAAATGAAAAGAAAAGGAGGAGGAATGAATAGGGAGAAGGAAAAGGAGCAGAGGAACTGGAAGGAGGAGAGGAGGGGAGGAGGGAAGGAAGAAAAACTGTAGTCAAGATGAAAAATAAAATAAAATATGAGGAATATAAATTATCACTGTGCATGCTGTTCCAACTTCCATTATACTTCTCTTCCATGAGTTAATAAGATAGATATTTTTTGGACTTTGGCAAAACAATAAAATAAGAATGTTGAAGAAAATAGTATTTGGTAGTACTATCTGTAGTTTTTCTAGAGAGCAAAGTAATAGAGCTGGAGAGATGACTCAGTAGGTAAGAGTACTTTCTGTGAAAGCAAGACCAGAGTTCAAATTTTCAGCACCCATATCAAAACTAGGTATATCTGTGAATGCATGTGTTCTTGGCACTAGGAGATAGACACAGATAGAGTTTAAAAATTCTCTAGCCAGCCAGCCGAGGTTCAGGTTTTGTCTAAAAAAAAATAAGGTGAAGAGTTACCCTTGGCATCTTCCTCTGAATGCTACATGTGTGCCCACAGGCTGCTACATGTATGTACTCCTTATCCCCATGCACAGCTTTTTGTAATGTATACAGATAAAAGGATATGTATAGGCAGAGATTCTAGAGTCTTCTTGAACTGGGCTGTTCTACTCTCAGCCGGAATGGCTTACTGCCTCAAGAGTCATATTCACACAGCAGGAAGACAGGGTATGGAGACCACTTTCTGAAAAAATCTAACACCTCACTCAAGTCCTGAAAGGATTTCTGATGAGCCTGCACTGGGTCATAAAGACCAGGCCTTTTAACACAGGCCTTGGGGGAATCATTTGAGTTCCAAATCATGGCATTTTAAAAGGTAAGCTGACATTTTGTTTTCAAAATATAAAACGCACTAACTTGTTTCTCCTCATTAAATTCAAACAAACAAAAACCAGAAAACTCAAAATAACAAAACCTAGCATTCATATCTAAAACACCCCCACCTCACCAGTTAACTCCATGGAGTTATTTCTTTCGTCTCAAATAGAACAGCTCTCCTCTCTCTTCATGAACTTGGTCAAACCTACCTTTTAGTGAGGAGTCACTGTGCCTTCCTGGGATTCAACAAGAAGCCAGGCCAACCTTAAAATGTTCCTGCCATCCCCTCTTCTGTTGCATCATGGTTGTGCTGGTCACATTACTCATTTGGATCCTTAGAACTAGACAAGTCTTTGTGGAATCAGTGTCCAATTTGAAAAGTTCACTGTATGCTCCCATCTATGAAGGCTCCCCCGCCAGTCCTCAGCTATACAGAGAAGCCGCACCACTTGGTCCTAACCTAAAGAACTGGTGATACACCATCTTTTCCAATTCCGTCCACAGCAGTTAGTGTTGACATCCACTGCCATCTCTGTGGCTCAATCAAGTTCACCTGCAGCCACCCCAAACAGACATGCTGTATGGTTCTTTCCCTTTCCGTAACTTTTGCCCAAACACCATGACTTCTTTACTTGTTTCTATTAAATGTTTGAATAAGGCAGTAACCTTCATTGGGATCAGTAAGAATTGGCTTCTAAGAAATAGAAGTGTGGGAGGGGAGGCAAAACTATGAGCTGTAAGAACAGAGCCCAGAACCCTTGAAAATGCTTAGGAGGACTGTTCAGATTTTCTACTGGTCCCTTTGTTCAGCCTTTTCCAACCATTTTTCTTACATTCTAACACTCAAAATATTTTTTACCTATTTTTATCAAATATTATCATATTTCTTACTTAATTACTAGCCTTGCAAAAGTGTTGTTTTCTATTTTTCATGGCAAGTACATAGTACTTAATCTATACTGTGCTTAAATAGGTTTCTGGCAGCTAGCCCAGGAGCCTTGCCAGCGCTGATATCCTTGCTATTATGGGAAAAAGATCCAGACAACTAACTCAGATGAATTTTTGGAATGTAAGTTCTTTATAAGTCAGGAAGTGTCTGTGTTGATTCAGGGATATAAGTATTTCTTGTTTCCCAAATGGATTTGCTGAATATGCAACAAATATATATTAAGGACTCATGGGCTGATCCTGTTAGGGTCCTGCACAGCATAGGCTGCAGGTCATAGGGTCCAGGTCAGCTTTTATCCTTCCTTTCTAATACAGAAGACAGGAAACAAAGAGACAAAATTACACCAGGGACTGAAAGCTATCCCAGAGTCTGTGCTAGTCAGAGTTCACCAGAGAAACAGGATCATTAGGAAACAGATACAGAAAGATGACAGATAGACATTGATTTAAGGAGTTGGTCCATGAATTTGTGGGAAAGAGTAAATTTGTTGGCCAGGCCAGCAGGTAGGATAATGAGGCAGGGGTTCTATAACTGTGAGTTCTAAAGCAGAATTTGTTCTTTAGGAACCCATGATCTCTGCTGTTAATGCCTTTAACTGACTGGGTTGGACCCATCGGGGTCATCTGTTTTACTCAAAGTCTACTGGTGATCAAAACTAATGAAATCTGGGAAATATCCTACCAATAACATTTAAACTGGTATTTGACTGAACAGTCATACACCATGAACTGGACCAACTAACGCATAAAATTAATCACACAGCAGAAATCTAGTGAAATTCTGAGCCCAAAGTTTGGGACTTTTAATCCAATGATAGTGGGGTATAATATACAATTTGGGATATAAAATAAACGTTAGTGCTCACTGGAGGGGGGGAGAATGACCCATCCCCTCACATCCCTTGGGTAGTGGGTTCAATGCCCTTTGCTAGTCTCAAAGAATGCTATACTATACATATATTTTGGTTCAGTGAACCTGGTCCTACTCCCTTAGAGCAGTAGGAGGGCTCACAGCTTCCTGTTTGCTGAACCGCTAACATCAACATCAATTTCCTTGGCATGAATGTTGCCTGAAAGCCAGCTCCTTACCCTGGACACCAAGGGAGAAAGAAAGGGCAGTGCGCATGGCAGGCTGAGCACCATTTCTGCTGTTGTTGAGTCCCTGCATTCCTCTTTAGTAACCTTGCCACATGCACAGTCAAGAGTAAGAGTTTCCAGTTGACCCCATGAACCTGTCCCAGACAGTCCAGAGCCATCAGTGGGCCTGGCAGGCCCTCCCAGCCGTCATCCCTGCTCCTCTCTGGTAACAGCTTCTGGTGCTTTTGCCTGAGCAGCCCATCAGCTTTCACACCACTGTCACTGTGAGAAAAGAAGAACAAAAACAAAAGAAGTGACAAATTTGTCCTTTTCTCTTTAATAATTAACCAAAATATCACAGCATGTAGCAAAGCACAGCTCCTAATTAATAGACAGGCAAGAGGCGATTAAGAAAAAAAATGCCACAGCCCCCTCTCCATAGTCCTCACATGCCTGGTACCCCCTCCCACCCAGCAGTACCCTCATGTTCCTCCCATCCCAGTAATTATATTTGCAAAAGAGAATGATATTCTGGTCAGACAAGACAGACAGAAAAAGCCCAGTCCCCAGTGAGGCAATTAATATTTCACACCTGCCAAAGCGAAGTGGCAATGGGGTGGGAGGAGAGATTCTGGAAAGAGGACTACATTGTCAACAGGCCAGGATTTTCTAATGCCAAGTGGGGAGAGTCTTTCTGTTGGACTTCAAGGATGGGGGGCAGGCTAGGATAGGATAGCACAGTAAATAGTCTGTCAGTGTGTGTGTGGAATGAGGGTCAGGGGACATCACTGGACAGAAGACAGAATCTGTGCCATTGGTCTTCTTTTATTTTATAGTTTATGATTCATGAGAATGTGGCACACAGAATCAGCAGAGGTAAAGAAGAATCAAGTGCAGAGAGAACAGACACTACTAGCTCCAGCCTCTACTCCAAGAAGCATAGGTGCTCCACTGGTCTTGCCTGCCACCCACAAAGAGCCCCATGCTTTCTCCTGCTCCTTAGGAGCACAGGAGTACATGTGTATACACACACACACACACACACACACACACTCCTTTGTGTACAGACAGACACTCCTGTGCACTAACAGCCATTTTTAAGCCAAGCAATCACCTAAGAGTTTCTGTTCTATTAATAACTCACAGTGGGGGGCTGATCTTCAACAAGAGCTGGAGAACAGACAAGCTGTGTTCAAACCAGAGCAAGCAGTGGTGACTAGAGGCTGGGAAGGAAGGGGAGAGGAGTGAGGTGGGAGGAGGTAGAATAACAGCCCAAAATAGAAGCTCTAATGCTCTACAGCACAGTAGGATGACTGTAATTTACAATAATTTATTACAAATGTTATAAAGAACTATAAGAAGAGACTGAAAGCTTTCAACAGTAAAAAAATGACACGTTTAAGAAAATGGGAATGCTAATTATCCTCATTTGATTATAATATTGTATGCATGTATCAGACTACTACACTGTACATATATATATATATATATATATATATATATATAACAATTGCTATTTCAATTTAAAAATATAAAAAAATTTGCAAGCTTCAGTGACCCACATAGATACAGCTCTATGTGGCCCCTTTCACAGTGAAATTCTACAGTCATGGATTCATTACTTAATAAACCACATTAATTTCAGCTGCACAAAGGCAAACATATCTTCACTTACTCTATACAGACATTCATTGAAAAGGAAGTAGTGAGTAGATCCCCTGGGGCAGGCATTGTGCCAGACTCTGTAGGTCACACTTCATGGTCACTCCATGTAAAGTGTAACCATACAACCTCATACAACTTATACTTGGACAGGTGGGTGTTGAAGGGAGCCCAGAAAGAGGGCCTGGTGTAGGATATTAGGAGTCATAGGAGGCTTGGATCAGGGTGGTGAACATGGTGACAGAGATAAAGAAGGGACAAATTGTGTATTGGTGAGCAACATTATTGGGCTTAATGGCAATATAGGTATTAAAGGGGAGGGGAGGAAAAATGGGGGCTTTGACTTCAAGATCTGGAAACAGAACAGCAAAGAGAGGGTCCTCAGTATAACACCCAGCATATTCCAGGGTCCAAACTTGGACCAGCACCAAAAGAAGTAGTAGTAACTCTGACCAAAGTGTCTATGACTAGGACCAGAACAGTAATGAGAGCTTTCTGGAGGCTTTGAATTAGCCACTTCCAAGGAGGGAAGTGGAGTGACTTAGGGATGGAAGAGGAAGGTGTCAGGAGTTTCTGAATGAGGCAAGAGAAAATTGGACTAACGTTTGGAGGTGAGAACCCTGCAGTCAACAGACTTAAAAATCTGTTCAAGTTGTATATATGAGGATTCTGCTTTTAAAAAACAGGTAATTGGGTGTATGAAAATTTAAATTTAAATAGAACCAAACCCAGATCCTCAAAAATCAACATCTACTTCTGCTTCAAGTTTGTGAATTTCCTACCTATTTGAAGTCACTTAGCAGGAATCAGTTTGAACTTTAACCCCCCCCCCCCAGACTGTCCTAGAGCATGCAGACTGTGTTAGAGCCTAAAGCTACCTAGCATACCTAGAGCTAGTCACCTAGAGGGTTTTCAGGAAATGACAGCCTATTCAATGGCCCTGGGAATTTGCCTTTTAACACCTCTACACTAAAAAATTTGCTTCATTTTCAGACCTTACTGTCCACTAGGGTCGAGTCACCAAATTTAAATGAGCTCCAGATGGCAATGACTCCATCCTGAATGTCTTAGTCAGGGCTTCTATTCCTGCACAAACATCATAACCAAGAAGCAAGTTGGGGAGGAAAAGGTTTATTCAGCTTACACTTCCACATTGCTATTCATCACCAAAAGAAGTCAGAACTGGAACTCAAGCAGGTCAGGAAGCAGGAGCTGATGCAGAGGCCATGGAGGGATGTTACTTACAGGCTTGCTTCCCCTGGCTTGCTCATCCTGCTTTCTTATAGAACTCAGGTCTACCAACCCAAGGATGGCACCACCTACAATAGGCTGGGCCCTCTCCCCTTGATCACTAGTTGAGAAAATGCCTTACAGCTGGATCTCATGGAGGCATTTCCTCAACTGAGGCTCCCTTCTCTGTGATAACACCAGCTTGTGTCAAGTTGACACAAAACCAGACAGTACACTGGTACTCCCACACCCTCACCTATGACAATTGAACCATCAAGGTTTAGAAAAGCCTCAGACCCTGGGAAGGGCAAGAGGCTAGAGACAGCCTGAGAGTCCAGCCTTCACAGCCCTCTGTTCACTCACCTCTTCATTCTCTAACTCCAGGTTTCTCTATGTGGCTCCTATGCATCCGAACTTCTCTGAGCCAGTTTTAGAGATCCACAAGGTAAAAAGTATTTAACCATCATAAGTTAATGTTTGTTCTTTTTGCTGTATGGGTTTTCAAGTGATGGCCAAAATTGTCAGCACCCCACAAATTACATATTGTTTTTTTCCTCCTTTCTCCTCTTCATCTTTCTCCTTCTATTCTTCTTCTACCAACATCACTATCACCATCACCACCACCACCACCACCACCACTATCACCACCACCATCATCACCATCATACCACCATCACCACCACCACCACCACCATTATTACCACCACCATCGCCATCACCACTACCACCATCACCATCACCACCACTATCACCACCACCATCATCACCATCATTACCACCACCATCACCACCACTATCACCACCACCATCATCACCATCAAACCACCACCACTACCATCATCACCACCATCACCACCATCACCACTACCATCATTACCACCACCACCACCACCACCATCACCATCATCACCACCATCACCACTACCACCATTACCAACACCACCATCATCATCATTACCACCACCATCACCACCATCACCACTACCACCATTACCACCACCACCATCACCATCATTACCACCACCATCACCACCATCACCACTACCACCATCACCACCACCACCATCACCACGACCACCATCATTACCACTACCATCACCACCATCACCATCACCACCACCATCACCATTACCACCATTACAAGCACCACCACCACCATTACCACCATCATCACCTCTACCACCATTACTACCACCACCACCACCATCATTACCACCACCATCACCACTACCACCATCAAAACCACCACCATCATTACCACCACCATCACCACCACCACCACCACTACCATCACCACCATCACCATTACTACTCTACTACTCCTTCTTCTTGACCCTTCATTTTGCCACATTCATAGTTTTTAAAGCCATTTTTATTTATGAATGTCTTTTATGTGCCAGGGGAAATAATTAATTTTATTAAGTATACATCTTTTTAATATGCTATGTGACTAGGCAGAAAGTTCTCTACTGCAAACAAGAAGCCAATGAAGGTAACCACCAGCCTTGAGGAGCAAGAGCTACTTCTTTTTTTTTTTTTTAACAACTTTATTTTACAAAACAAAGATAAATGTACAGATTTTAAACATTTTGTGCATAAAATTATACAATGCATTTTTGTCAGTACTTTTTTTCAGATTTTAAAATAATTTTTACATAAAACTGTATGAATATATTTGCTAGTCAGTACTTAATTTTTTTTAAAGGTTTGATAGTATGCATTGAAAACTTAATAGTTACAATGAGCATAAAGTACATGTAAAACAAAATGTAACATGGAAATAGTCAAAGTTTTCTTGTTGTATAAAGATTTTTTTGTTTTGTTTTGTTTTGTTTTCTTTATTTCTTGGACTTCATACAGTCTGTGAGTTGTTTTTGGGGCAGTGCGAGCCTCTGGGCTTAGCATCCCACTATCAGTGACTGCCTATTATATCTGTTCTTTTGTGACTGGGTTATCTCACTCAGAATGATATTCTCTAGATGCAGCCATTTTCTTAAGAATTTGGTCAAGTCATTGTTTCTGGTGGCTGAGTAGTATTCCATTGTGTAAATCTACCACAATTTTTGTATCCATTCATCTTCTGCAGGACATCTGGGTTCTTTCCAGCTTCTGGCTATTATAAATAGAGCTGCTATGAACATTGTGGTGCATATATCTTTGTTGTGTACTAAGGTGTCTCTGGGGTATATGCCCAGAAGTGGAATAGCTGGGTCTTCAGGTAGTACTATATCCAATTTTCTGAGGTATCACCAGACAGATTTCCAGAGTGGTTGTATTAGCTTGCAACCCCACCAACAGTGGAGAAGGGTACCTCTTTCTCTGCAACCTCACCAGCATCTGTTGTCATCTGAGTTTTGGATCTTGGCCAATCTGACTGGTGTGAGGTGGAATCTCAGGGTTGTTTTGATTTGCATTTCCCTGATGGCTAAGGATGTGGAGCACTTCCTCAGATGTTTCTCAGCCATTCGATGTTCCTCAACTGAGAAAGTTTTGTTTAGCTCTGTACCCCATTTTTTAATAGGGTTATTTGATTCTCTGGTGTCTAGCTTTTTGAGTTCTTTGTATACCTTAGATATTAGGCCTCTATCTGATGAAGAGTTGGTAAAAATCTTTTCCCATTCTGTTGGCTGCCGTTTTGTTTTCTTGACAATGTCCTTAGCCTTACAGAAACTTTGCAATCTCATTAAGTCCCATTTGTTAATCTTTGACCTTAGAGCTTGAGCCATTGGTGTTTTGTTCAGAAAATTTTCTCCTGTGCCTACATGTTCTAAAGTTTTCCCTATTTTCTCATCTAATAGTTTCAGTATATCTGGTTTAATGTGGAGATCTTTGATCCACTTACACTTGAGCTTTGTACAAGGAGATAAGAAAGGGTCTATTTTCATTCTTTTGCATGTTGAATGCTAGTTGGACGAGCACCATTTGTTGAATAGGCTGTCCTTTTTCCATTGAATGTTTACGGCTCCTTTGTCAAAATTAAAGTGACCATATATGTGAGGGCTCATTTCTGGATCTTCTATTCTATTCCATTGATCCACATGCCTATTTCTGTACCAGTACCATGCAGTTTTCAGCACAATTGCCTTGTAATATAGCTAGAGGTCAGGAATAGTGATTCCCGCAGATGTTTTCTTGTTGTTGAGGATGGATTTCGCTATTCTAGGTCTTTTGTTGTTCCATATGAAATTGCACATTGATCTTTCCAATTCCATGAAGAACTGTGTTGGAATTTTGATGGGGATTGCGTTGAATCTGTAGATTGCTTTTGGTAGGATGGCCATTTTTAAAATGTTGATCTTTCCAATCCATGAGCATGGGAGATCTTTCCATTTTCTGAGATCCTCCTCAATTTCCTTCTTTAGAGGTTTGAAGTTCTTGTCGTACAGGTCCTTCACTTGCTTAGTTAGAGTCACACCAAGGTATTTCATAGTTTTTGTGACAATTGTGAAGGGTACCTTTTCCCTAATTTCTTTCTCCACATGTTTGTCCTTTGAGTATAGGAAGGCTACTGATTTGTTTGAGTAGATTTTGTATCCAGCCACTTTGCTGAACTTGTTTATCAGCTGTAGGAGTTTTCTGGTGGAGTTTTTGGGGTCACTCAAGTACACTATCATGTCATCGTCAAAGAGTGATGTTTTTATCTCTTCCTTTCCGATTTGTATCCTTTTGATCTCCTTTTGCTGTCTAATTGCTCCAGCCAGGACTTCCAGTACTATGTTGAATAGGTAGGGGGAGAGTGGGCAGCCTTGTCGAGTCCCTGATTTTAGTGGGATTGCTTCAAGTTTCCCACCACTAAGTTTGATGTTGGCTGTGGGTTTGCTGTATATTGCTTTTATTATGTTTAAGTATGGACCTTGGATTCCTGATTTTTCCAGGACTTTTAACATGAAGGGGTGTTGAATTTTGTCAAATGCTTTCTCAGCATCTAGTGAGATGACCATGTGATTTTGTTCTTTGAGTTTGTTTATATGGTGGATTACTTTGATGGATTTCCTTATATTAAACCATCCCTGCATCCCAGGGATGAAGCCTACTTGGTCATGATGAATGATCATTTTGATGTGTTCTTGGATTTGGTTTGCAAGGATTTTGTTGAGTATTTTTGTGTCAATGTTCATAAGTGAGATTGGTCTGAAGTTCTCTTTCCTTGTAGGGTCTTTGTGTAGTTTAGGTACGAGGGTTATTGTAGCCTCATAAAATGAGTTGGGTAGTATTCCATCTGATTCTATCTTTTGGAATAGTTTGGAGAGTATTGGTGTTATGTCTGCAATAAATGTCTGATAAAATTCTGCACTGAACCCTTCTGGACCTTGGTTTTTTTTGGTTGGGAGGCTTTTGATGACTTCTTCTATTTCTTTAGGTGTTATAGGGTTATTTAGATGGTTTACTTGGTCCTGGTTTAACTTTGGGATCTTGTATCTGTCTAGGAATTCATCCATTTCCTCCAGATTTTCCAATTTTGTGGAGTATAAGTTTTTGTAGTAGGATCTGATGATTTCTTGAATTTCCTCAGTTTCAGTTGTTATGTCTCCACTTTCCTTTCTGATTTTGTTAATTTGTATACTCTCTCTTTGCCCTCTAGTTAGTCTGGCTAGGGGTTTATCAATCTTGTTGATTTTCTCAAAGAACCAACTCTTGCTTTTGTTGATTTTTTCAATGGTTCTTTTTGTTTCTATTTGGTCTATTTCTGCCCTAATTTTGATTATTTCTTGCCGTCTACTCTTTTTGGGTATATCTGCTTCCTTTTGTTCTAGGGCTTTTAGCTGTGCTGTCAGGTTGCTGATGTAAGCTCTCTCCAGTTTCTTTTTGGAAGCACTTAAGGCTATGAGTTTTCCTCTCAGTACTGCTTTCATTGCATCCCATAGGTTTGGGTATGTTGTGTTTTCGTTTTCGTCCTTAATTTCTTTCTACCCTGCAATCGTTTAACAGAGCGTTCTTTAGTTTCCATGTGTATTTAGGCTTTTTGTTGTCTTTGTTGTTGTTAAAGACCAGCCGTAGACCATGGTGATCTGAGAGGATGCATGGGAGTATTTCAATCTTCTTATATCGATTGAGGCTCGTTCTGTGTCCAATTATGTGGTCAATTTTCAAGAAGGTGCCATGGGGTGCTGAGAAGAAGGTGTATTCTTTTACTTTAGGATGATATGTTCTGTATATATCTATTAATTCTAGTTGGTTCAAAGTCTCTGCTAGTTTTGCAGTGTCCTTGTTCAGTTTCTGTCTCCATAATCTGTCCATTGGTGAGAGTGGGGTATTAAAGTCTCCCACTATTATTGTGTGGGGTGAAATGTATTTTTGAGCTGTAGTAGGGTTTCTTTTATGAATGTGGGTGCTTTTTTATTTGGAGCATATATGTTAAGAATTGAGAGTTCCTCCTGACAGATTTCCCCGGTAATAAGTAAAAAGTGTCCTTCCTTATCTTTTTTGATAAATTTTGGTTGGAAATTTACTTTATTAGATATTAGAATAGCCACTCCAGCTTGCTTCTTGGGGCTGTTTGCTTGGAAGTTTTTTTCCCACCCTTTTACCCTGAGATAGTGTCTGTCTTTGTCTCTGAGATGAGTTTCCTGTATGCAGCAAAAGGCTGGATTTTGTTTATGTATCCAGTCTGATAGTCTATGTCTCTTTATTGGGGTGTTGAGTCCATTTATGTTAATAGATATCAAGGAATAGTTGTTTCTGTTTCCTGCCATTATTGCTTTTGTGGGTTGAGTTGTGTCTGTGTCTTTTTCTTCTTTTAGTTTTCTTGTTTAGGAGTTTTCATGTTTTTACTAGGCTGTATTTTCCCTCATTGTATTGGGTTTTCCACCTATAATTCGTTGTAGTGCTGGGTTTGTGGTCAGATATTGTGTAAATTTTGATTTGTCTTGAAATATCTTCATCTCTCCATCTATGGTGATTGATAGTTTTGATGGGTATAGCAGCTTGGGCTGGCACTTGTGCTCTCTTAAGGAGTGCATGATGTCTGTCCAGGCTCTTCTAGCTTTCATAGTCTCTGTTGAGAAATCGGGTGTGATTCTGATTGGCCTGCCTTTATATATTACCTGCCCTTTTTCTCTTACTGCTTTTAGTATTCTTTCTTTGCTTTGGGCACTTGGTGTTTTGACTATTATGTGTCGGGAGGTATTTCTTTTCTGGTCCAACCTATTTGGAGTTCTGAAGGCTTCTTTTATGCTCGTGGTCATCTCATTCTTGAGGGTAGGGAAGTTTTCTTCTACAATTTTGTTGAAGATATTTACTGTGCCTCTTAGTTGATACTCTTCTCCCTCTTCTATTCCTATTATCCTTAGGTTCGGTCTTCTCATTGTGTCTTGTATTTCCTGGACATTTTGGGTTAGTAGCTTTTTGTTTTTTGCATCTTCTCTGGCTGTTTTGTCTATGTTTACAATGTTGTCTTTTGCCCCCGAGATTCTCTCTTTGATCTCTTGTAATCTATTGGAAATGCTTGCTTCTGTGACTCCTGATTTCTTTTTTAGGTGTTCTGCCTCTAGGGTTATCTCTTTTAGTGTTTTCTTTATTGTGTCAATTTCTGTTTTAATTTCCCTCTTAAGAGCTACTTCTTTATTGAAGCTTGGTTTTTTTTTTTTTTTTTTTTTTTTTTTTTTTTTTTTTTTTTTTGAAGGTCCAATTAATGAGCTTTAGCCCTTTATATTTTTTGGTTTGTAGAACTTGTCTCAAAAATAAAAACTTAGGCTATCACTTTAGGGGAAACAATTGACAAATTTGTATTTGTATTTGTATTTGTACTTTTGTATTTGTATAAAAAAATCAGATTTTGAGAAATAGGAGTTCCCCACCATCAACCTAAAAATTGTCTTTAATGAGGTCGGTGATGACTGTAGCCAAATCTGCTTTGCATTTGTTTGTTGGTTGTTGGTTCGTTGATATTTTTTAAGTACCTCTTATAATGAAATTATTCAACATTTGGAAAATAACAGCTGAATCATCCTTTTCAAATATTGATGTACAACCCACAAGATGTGATCAAAGAACCATGGCAATGGAAACACAACAGGCAGATATTCGTGGAAAACATTCAGTGGCATGTAAGGAACCTTCAAAAATAACTTTCATGGAAGTGAAATATACTATCAAAAGTAAACTGCTGAACAATCCATTCCTGTAATCCCAGTACTCAGGAGGCAGAGGTAGAATTACCAAGAATAGCCTGGAGAAGATAAACTCTCCACTCCAGTTCACCTTTTCCCACTGCTGTGCCTCAACCCTAGTGTTTCCTCTGCATGTAAGCCCTAGGACCAAGTTCCTATCTAAAAATACCAGCCAGGAGCTTCTTGGACCTCTTCCAGAGATTTCTCTCCTAGTGGCAGAGAAGGCTCTATCATATTGGGTATCTTGTTCTCACTGACCCTTGAGCTTATATTCTATCTCTGTCATGATTTTTTTAATTATTTTATTTTATGTAGATGCTTTGCTTGCACATGAGCACTACATAAATGCAGTACTCTCATAAGCCAGCAGAGTGTTCCCTGAGACTGGAATTATAGACAGTTGAGCATCGCCTTGTGTGTGTTGCGAACTGAACCCTGGTCCTCAGGAAGAAACCAGTGTCCTTAACTGCTGAACGACACAACCACTTCCACCACCACCAACAACAAAACAACAACAATTATTTGTATAAAGACCTAAGTCTTGCTTTAGTACCATTTGGTCCTTGGCAAAGTAACTTTTTTGGTCTTATTCAGATGTATGAACAGCTAAACTCATCCCCATTGGACTACTGTAAGATATATTTAAGACAGTTGTGTGAACCAAATGTTCCACATCTGCAAATCTGCCTTTTACATCTTGTTCTGCACTGTGGAGGCCTCCAGTTGGGTTTAGCTGCAGGCAAACACTAGACAGAGACCCCAGAGTGTAGAAGATAGAAGCTGGAAGACTCGTCACCCTTCCAAATGCATACACATATACAGTTCCACACAAATGACTTGGCTATGCTTCCCAGAGATGCAGGGAACTGAATAAGCTACTTCCTTTCTTTTTGTCACTATATGCCTAGGAACAGTTCTCTACAGTTATCCACAGGTGCCTTATTCCTGGTCTTGGTTGCCTTGCTTTAGTGGATACATCTAAGTTTTTTCTCACTTAAATTATCCTAGATTATCTTTTCTGGGTATAGTCTATTATTTATTTCCTGCCAAGACCTTGACTTAAAAGTTGTAAAGTATTGGATTATGTATCTTCAAACAAAAAGTTCTTTTTCTTTATAATTCAACATTTTCTGTGACCACTGGGTACCCTCAGCCCCTGGCCTGATTTGTCAGAAATGTAAGAGAACACAGAGATTTTATTCCACTCATTCTTAGCATCACTCAAGTTCTAGATTTTATATCTAGAAAAGTTTGAGAAGATCCTGAGGAATAATTCTTCTCTGGAAAAGAGACATCATGAGTTCTTCGTCATGACATCACTGGTGCTGCCTTTTTCCTCTTTTCTCTTTCTGTAGGCCAAACCTACTAGAGTAACTGTGTTAAACAGCTTTCCCACACCTATAAGTCATAGCTAATGTCTTTTATCCCCAAATACTTTTTTTAAAGCAATTAACTCTTTTTAATTTGTAATATTCAATGTGATTCAGCATATTTATCTGTGGGACTATGGACCATGCCAGGAACTTGGTAAGGTAAAGCAGGTCTGAGACCCCCTGAACTGGTACACATACCTGAGACAGTAGGCACCTCCCTGCCCCCTGAAAGATTCCTGGCCTGAAATACACGTGTGTGCCACACTCCCCATGTTGGTCATGTAGGCCAAAACAGAATTCTGCATGCTAATGAGGTACCTAGAGTCCCTGAGGGTTTAGCCAATAAGCTTCGTTTCCCAGGCATTCCTTCCTACAAAAGGTATTTAATCTCTGGTCCACCCTGACAAGTACGTACACATCCATTCTCCACAATAAACAACTAATAAATAGTTTGGAACCAAGGACTGTCTCTTTCATCTACTGTCGCTGGTGACCATGAAGAAGGAAGGCCTTTGCCTACAGAGCTGTGCCACATAATCTCTCGAAAAAGGTCTTTCTGTGCTTCCAGATAACTGCTGCTACCTTTGCCAATGGTCTAAGCAAGAGCCCCCAGCCCCAGCCCTGGGCTAGACATTGTCTTCAGTCCAGGGGCCTCCAACAGTCCCGTGGCCCATGGACCCCGCCCCTCATCCTTCATTCCTGACTCCTTTGTGCAGTATTTTAGCTGTAAATAGATGTCCAGCAGTCAGAAAATACCAGCCTCAACTTCTCACATCTCAAACTGCATTTTCCCACCCCTAGAGAGATGTCTTGGTGCTTCCTTGAAGCCCAGCACATGCCTGATGTTTGGGATGAGTACAGTCAAGCTCCCAGCTTTTTGCCTCCCTGGTGGCTGTGCCCAGCAGGATCAGACTACAATCTCTCACTTATCCAGTGCTTGTTCTAGGCTGAGCCCAAGACCAGATACCAAGCAGTACAAGGAAAAATATGATTCAATTGTCATATATAAATATATTTCTGATGCAGAAAAATGGTAGCCTTAATGGGAGTTTTTACAGAACTCCATGGGTTTGGCTGAAAAGAAACCCCACAGAAACAGCTGGATAGATGTGGGTAAGTAAAAATTTTGGGGGCTGGCAAAATGGCCCACTGGGTAAATGCACATGTCACTAACTCCCTTCAGTTTTATCTCTCAGACCTACTTACAGAAGAGGGACCAATTCCTACAAGTTGTCTTCCAACTTCCACTAGCATGCTGTGGCACATACCTCCCTACTCCCCAAATAACTAAACAAATGTAATTTAAAAAGAAAAAAAATATGTTTTTAATGAAACCTAATAAAAGAAGAATGAACAATGGTGGAAAGATGGCATTATACTTTAAGGTGTAGGTTGAGGAGAGGTGGCATTCAGTCTAAGAGAAATGTAGTACACAGGCAGACACATCCCACCACACGACATCTACCACAGGGCAGCCACTGTATCAGCAAAATACTGTGTTCTTGATACATATACCACCTGATCATAACCTGGAGGAATGACAAAGTTCTTGGACAGACCAAGTCTGGACCTCAGATTCTAATGGTGAGGATCAGTGCAATGTCCAAGACTGCCAGACAGGATCGTACTGAATCACAAGACTAGCTACCATTCCAGATCAGCCCCATGTGGACTAGTATAGTTCCACGACATCCTTCTCCTGGTCTCCCTACAAGGTTTTGAATTCCTTCTGTACAACTCAGATGACCAGGAACAGAGAGAAACATCACAAAAGCTGAGCACCTATTCAGAATGAATGGATCACTATTAACTGGTAAGATCGTAAATGATCACTTCAGCTGGCTATTCTCCTAAAAATGTATCCTGAAAAACAGACAAACATCATGGATCAGAAGATGTAAAGATAAAACTAGGAGAAATTTCAGAGAAATTAAAGTCATCAGATACATAGTGTGTTACATTAGTGAGGGACTTACACAGTGGTCTAGTGACATCTGCTTGGGGGTTGTTTGTTTGTTTGTTTTGTCCTTCCTTCCTTCCTTTCTGCAAGGCTCAGTCGTATCTTCCAGATACTACATAATATATTTAGACCATGGTCAAGGTCATGGACAGTTCCAGAAGTGTCACCAAAATGAATGTGGCTGTTGGGAACAGAAAGCTTGAAATGACCAGGTACAAAATAATGTCAGAAGAGAATGACGTTACCTTAGTCATTGTGCATGCACATATACAAATACACACATATGCATCCACTAACACATACACGCATACACATACACATTCATGCAAACACATACATAATATATACACTAATGCATACATGTACACACAATATATGTACAAACTGAGATGAGCAAGCGGTATCACAGATCAGGCCTCTAGACTTCAAACACTATTCTGAAAACTTCATTAATATTATAACCTTCATTTATTTTTAGTATATTTGTTTATGTAGAGGTACGAGTGTGTCATGGTGCCCATATGGAGGTCGGAGAACAACTTTCAGGAGTTGCTTCTCTTCACTATATGGACCCTATATGGATCTTGACTATATGGATCAAGGATCAGATTCAGATACTGAGATTTGACAGCAAATGCCTTTACCTGCTGAGTCATCACATTGATATTCTTACCTTTAAGGGGATCAACTGTGGCCTTCTAGTTCCGCCAAGTACAAACTCAGTCATTCAGTATTCTTGCTGTCCCCACCCACTCACGAGGTTGCAGGATCTACTATAAAGGTCCATTAACAAATGAATATTCCACATCAACAAAAAAAAGGGAGGGGGGGTTTTACAGTAAGAAATTAGCCACTAAAAAGTAGTCCTGAGTGGACAGCAGACCCTGGAGGACCTGAGTCGAACCAAGTACATTTAGTATGCTCTGCTTTGGAGCTCATTCTTTCCCCTCATTTAAACTCACCACAAAGCACCCAGCTAGGATCTCAGACCCTACTCATTCCAAACAAAACAGCTGACACAAAAGAATAAAACTACTTTAAAAGAAGGAGGACAAAGTAAATAGTTGCTTTTCATGAAACAGGATAATTGGGAGAAGGGGAAAGGACCAGCTTTCCCTAATAAACTTTTTCAACAAAGGAGATTGTATAAAATACGGATAATAAGTAAAATAAACAGGATAAAAAGTCAGACAGATATAATACTTCTGTTTATAACTTAGAAGACCTCACTGAGAAATTTGCTTGGCAGGGAGAAGAAAATAAAGAGATGAAAGATAGAAAGAAAAGATGCCATGTGTTGTAAGTAAGAACTAGTACCAATTTTCAAAGAATAAGGGTCTAATGAGATAAAGTAGAAAAAAAAAAAATGAAAGGCAGGAAATATTTGAAGAACAACAAAAGACAAAAGAGCTCAGGTCAAAGACTTTAACAAGTGGCAAGAACTTTTTTAAAAAAATAAAACTTAAAAATATGAGATGTACAGAAAACATTTCTAAAAATTTTCCGAAGGAAAACAAAAACATTGTCCAAAGGGGTAAACTCATAACTTACCAGACTTCTGAACAGTGTATTAGATATGGGAACTCATGGAAAAATAGCCTCGAACACTGAAGAATGTTGAACCCAGAATTTCATATCCAGTCAAACTGCTATTTACAGCCGGGAATGTCATGAAGAATTGCTGTTAAATGCCACAAAGATGTTTTGAGGTATGTGAGGTCACAAAATCTCATTTAGCCAATCTTGAAAAACTTGTCATAAAAAGCAATAAATCCAGGAAAGTGCCTCAAGAGAAATTTGATGAAAGATTATTGTATTAATCAAGTTTATTATTGTCTAAAAAAGAAAGGATCAAACAAGTTAAAGTATATTTATAACCCCAAACTAGAAACTTTAGACATAACCAAGTTAAGGAAACCTAAGTGTAGGTCTTAAATTAGATTTGATAACCCAATAATAAAAACATAAAATAAAACTTTTAATATAGGAATATTTAAACTTTCTAATGAAAACCAAAACAGGGAAAAGTAATATAGAATTAAACAAATCATAGAGCAATTAAACAGAGGCAGTTACTCACTAAATAGAATTCCAATACACATAAAGCAATTTATCTGGGTGTGAGGGTGATCTGCTGCAATGTCTGTCACTCCATTTTCTCCAGTGTTGATCTGTCTGATCTGAGTGACAAGGTGGGTGTCTCTCCATCCTCACCATCCCGTATGTATGCCTCCTAAAGAGTGAACTCTGTACAAGAGGATGACCTGACCCAAATAAAGTAAGACCTGTCTTCAGTCAAAGTGATAGTAGGTGCATTCCCCTGCCAGAACCTCCAAAGAAGCTCTCAAAGGATTGATCTGACCAAACGCCCAAGGTCTCTCCTAAACTAAGTACTAGAATGCTGCATTAGTAAACAAACAGAAATGAGGAGAAAGAGAGAAATAGACCTGAACAAATACAAAGTGTATTACAGTAAAAAAGTAATTTCTGGAGAAAATGTAGATATTTTTTCAATAAGGATATGGACAATCATCAGGAAAGGGATAAACTTGAAACCACACCTTGTATTCTCCAGCTGAGCAAACTGAAAATAGGTGACAGATTTTCAATACATAAAGGAAATTAGAGCAGTATTAGAGAATTACTTCACATCTGTGACTAGGAAAGTTGTCTCATTAAAATTCACAGTCCAAAATCAACAATAGATCTGACATAACTACATCTAAAATTGTACTGTTCATGGCTAAATTTGCCATAACCAAAATAAAGCACTATATGCTAGGGAAATACTTACAATGCATACCATAATGTGAATAACTAATACCCCTACTTCCTAAACAATTCATCAAAATCAAGGGACAATAACAACAAAAGGAAAATGGGGTGACAAATATCCGAGAGAGAGAGAGAGAGAGAGAGAGAGAGAGAGAGAGAGAGAGAGAGAGAGAGAGAGAGAATAGAATAAGGGAAATACCAGCAAAGCCAGAACAACAAATTTTATAAGATTAGCACATTTTACAAGGTTGGCAAACAGCCAAAGGCTATGAATGGCATCCTATGACAGTGGAAAAAGTTATAAAGTTATCTATTATATATCACTTACGACAAAATATTACTTACCATTATGGATTTTTAATTGACCATTTTTTTACAATAATGTAACATGTTATGACCCTTACTCTAAAGTACATTCTGGAAATCTGACCATTTTACAGGAATAGTCTCACCTAGACGAATAAAGAATAATTTATTCTATCAACCTGCTATGCTTACATACATTGTCTATTGTTCCTAATATTTTATATATGTAACACTATAGTATATAACTTTTATCAATTTTATTTTATGTACATTGGTGGTGCATGTATGCTTACATGAGGGTGTCAGATCCCTAAATCAGGAGTTACAGATAGCTGTGACTTGCAAGGTGGGTGCTGGGAATTGAACCCAGGTCCTCTGGAAAAGCTCCCAGTGTTCTTAACTGCTAAGCTATGTCTCTAGCCCATTAAAGGTCTCGTGTGTGTGTGTGTGTGTGTGTGTCTGTGTGTGTGTCTGTGTGTGTGTACATGCGTGCATGTGTAGGATCTCTATCAATAATCCTGGTTGTCCTAGAACTTCTTATATAGACCAGGCTGGCTTCAAAGATCACAGAGATCTGCCTGCCTCTAATAGGTAACTATAGATATTTTGCTTTGTGTTTTAGACAATGGATCCTCAAAGTATATTAACTATTGAGTGAAAGGTTAAATAGAATCATAATTGTGTTACTTATAGTGCTTATTCTAGTTTCATCTCTGTTGCTGGGAAAACAGTGTTTTGACAAATGCAGCTTGGGAAAGGAAAGGTTACTTATTAGCTAAGAGGTTACAGCTCATCATCAAGAGAGATCAGGGTAGGAACTCAAGTCAGAAAACATGGACAAATGCTGCTTGCTGGATCTTTCACTTTCTCCTGTTTAGCAAGCTTTCCTATACACCCAAGAACCACTAGCTCAGAAATGTAACAGCCACAATGGACAGGACCTTCCTACATCAAGTAAAAGTCAACAAATTTCCTGTTGCCCACAGTCTACTATACTCTAGCAACTCCTCAGTCAAGGTTCTCCTTTCAGATGACTCTAGGCTGTGTCAAGCTGGCAACTAAAGCTAATAGTACTAAACCATGTTTGGTATTTTATGTTTTTGTTAAGGATTTAGAGGGCTCAAAACCAAAACTAAATAAAAAGCATATTTAAAGAAGTTTCTTTCCTCTTTATACTACTTCATGCTTATTTTAACTCATTTCCATATAGAACAACAACTTCAGTATCTTCTGATTTATTATCTTGTTCTTCTTTTGTCAAGGCCTCCTTACCTTGCATTTTTCTTTTGGTGACAGAGTTTTCATTTGCTTGAGACTTGCTAAGTAGTCTAAGTTGGCTGGCCAAAAACCCCAAAGGACTGACCTGTCTCTGCCTCTCCAGCTCTGGTGTTACAAATATGCACGGCCATGCCTGGATTTTTTATGTGGGATCTAGTGATTAAAATCGGGTCCTCATGATTTTATCAACTGAGCTCGAACCCCAACCTAAGAACTTGCTTCCCCACTGCCCCAATTCCTGCATCAATACAGGTTTCAGATGACAGTGTTGAATGGCTAATTCTTCGCTGCATGTGGCTCTCTACCGTCCATTTCTGTTTTCTGTTTGTTTCTTCCATTTCAGTTCCTCTATGGACCCTTTCCAGACCTCTTTTGCATGATTTAGATGCTTTTTGTATTCTGTTTAAATTTATCACTGCCATTTTAACCAAATCTCTCTGCATTTTTTTTTTTGCAGTTTCTTTAGAGATTACAATATGTATATACTTTAATGTTCAACTTAAGTATGGAAGCTTTCTTTACTACTCCCCTTGACTGACCTGCATGTTGTAAGTGCATTTATATTGTAACCTTACATACTGAATACTCTTCCAGATAATAGCATCAATTTTACTTTGAATGATTAAATGCATCTCAGGTGTTCAAACATGTGAGTCTGCAGAAGGCATTAAACAACTAAACCACAATAGCAATATAAGGGAGAGAGTATAGGAGAAGAAGTCTGGGAACAGGGCACATAGGAGGTTGTGTGGGGCACCTAGGAGGTAACCCACATACAGCCAGTTTCTTCATTCCCTGGTGTTCTTTCATTTTGTATCACACATTTTTTTATTAATTAATGTATTCACTTTAAATCCTGATTGCAGCACCCTCCCTCCTCATCACCTGGTCTTACCCTTACAAATCCCTCTCCCCATTACTCCCTCCTTTTCAGAGAAGGAGAAGCCTCCCTTGGAGACTACCCTGCCCCGGGATATCTAATCCCAGAAAAACTAAGCACATCCTCTCCCATTGAGGCTCAACTTGGCAGTCCGGTTAAGGAAAGGGAATCCAATGGTAGGCAACAGAGTCAGAGACAGCTCAGGCTCCAATTGTTAGGGGACCCACATGAAGACCAAACTGCAAATCTGCTATAAATATGTAGGGGAGCCCAGGTCCAATTCCTGCATGCCCTTTGGTTGGTTCTTTAGTCTCTGTGAGTTCCCATGGGCCCAGGTGAGGTGACTCTGTAGTTCTTCTTGTAGTGTTCTTGACCCCTCTTGCTTTCTCAATCCTACCCTCATCCACCTACTCTTCCACAAGACTCCCCAAATTCTGTCGAATGTTTGGCCATGGGTCTCTGCATCTGTTTCCATCAACTACCAGATTGAGCCACTTAGAAGACAGTTATGTTAGGCTCCTGTCTGCAAGCTTATCAGTGTGTCATTAATAATATCAAGAGTTGGCTCTCACCCATGTGATGGGTCTTAAGTTGGAATAGTCATCAGTTGGTTGTTCCCTTGGTCTCTCTGTTCCATCTTTATCCCTGCACATCTTGTAGGCAGGACAAATTTGAAGTTGAAAGTTTTGTGAGTGAGTTGATGTCTCCCTTACTCCATTGGAAGTCCTGCCTGGTTATAGGAAGTAGCCACTTCAGTCTCCATATCTCCTGGCTGATAAGAATCTCAGCAAGGGTAACCCCCATAGGCTCTCAGGAGATTTCCCTGTCCCAGGACTCCAGATAGCTCAGAGATGCCCCTTACCAATTTCCATTCTTACTCCTAGGCCCTCTTCAGTTCCCCTCTTTTTATCCATATCTGATCGATATCTCTATCCCCCCTCTCAGCCCCCCTCTCACCTATTTCCCTCTCTCTGTCCACCTCCAATGACTATTTTCTTTCTCCTTCTATGTGAAATTCAAGCATCATCCCTTGGACCCTCCTTATTACTTAGTTTCTTTGTGTCTGTGGATGGTAGCATGGTTACCAGCATGGTTACCCTGTACTTTACAGCTAACCCAACTCTACTGAAATGGACTGCTGGTGAATTCATGAAGTGTTTGCAAGTGGATCAAGCTACCACTGCCTGCTATCCTGTGAAGTGAACTTCTGGTTTCCAGACATCACAGATGGGAGTTACTTCAAAGCACCATTTCTAAACATGCCCACTTCCCTTGTATCCTATCTTTTTCACTACCTATAGTGGGTGGTGGGCTACAAGGGAGGTTAAAATGTTTAAGAACCATCATTAAAAATAGGATTTGAAAAAAGTAAAGCTACATCTGCAAGTCAGTCAGGAAGGGGATGGCTGAGCCTAGGATGGGGCAGAATCCAGTGTGGTTTGGATTAAGTGCTGAGAGTACAGAGAGGCTGGAAGAGAGGCGGGTTTCTCTAGGATATGAAGGTATGGCTCTTTATAATGAAGGCCTCTCCTCAATCCACATCTATACTTAATTAAGGTCATTCATTGTTTGTCTAAACTGCTGATTTTATGGGGGATGTGAATGTATACATCTTACTCAGGGTGAGACAGGGATTAAATACCTTTCAAAGGAAGGGATGCTCAAAAAAGAAAGCCCATTGGCTGAACACTCCAACCTATCTAGATACCTCATTAGCATGGAGAACTTCAGATTGTTATGCTGTGTGACCAGTTGTCATGATCGACTCAGTAGAGTGTCATGCTCTCATGTTTCAGGACAGGAAGAGCCTGGTCACAAGCTGTTTCCACACCTGCTGTCCTCAATTATGAGATTTCCTGGTTTTGTGTTTGTTTGTTTGTCTTGTTTTATTTTTGTTTTTTAACCTCCTTCAGCCTTACCAGATCTTCTATTTAATTTCATGGTCCTTTTGCCCCATAAGTTTCTATTTTATTGAGTAACTTTTGAATCAATGTTCATAAGAAAAATTGGTCTGAAATTCTCTTTCTTTGTTGAGTTTGTGTGTTTTAGGTATCAGGGTGACTGTGGCCTTATAGAATAAATTTCTATTTTGTGGAATAGCTTGATGAGTATTAATATTTCCTCTTTGAAAGTCTTGTAGAATGTGCACTAAAAGCATGTGGCCCTGGGCGTCTTTGGTTGGGCGACTTTTAATGACTATCTCTATTTTCTTAGGGAATATAGTCCTATTTAGATACTCAGCATAATCTCAACTTTGGTTTCTGTTTCAAAAATCATTTATTTTATTTAGATTTTTCTTTTCTTTTTTTTTTTTTTTTGAGAATAGGCTTTTGAAGTAAGACCTAGTAAATTCTTCAAAGTAAGACCTAGTAAATTCTCAATGTCTGTTGTTATGTCTCCCTTTTCATTTCTGATTTTGTTAATTTGAATACTGTCTCTCTGAATTTTAGTTATTTTGGCTAAGGGCTTTATTGTTTAAATTTGGTTTTGTCCTTGAATATCTTATTTTCTCCACCTATGGTGATTGAGAGTTTTGCTGTTTATTGTAGTCTAGGTTGGCATCTGTGGTTTCTTAGAGGCTGCAAGACCTCTTTCCATACCCTTCTAGCCTTTAGAGTTTCTGTTGAGAAGTTGGGTGTAATTATAGTATTTTACTTGGCCTTTTCCCCTTGCAGATTTTAATATTTCTTTTTTGTCCTGTAAATTTTGAGTTTTGATTATTATGTAGCAGGAAGAGTTTTTTTCTGCTCCAATCTAATTGGTGTTCTTTTGTATGTTTATAGGCATCTCTTTCTTTAGGTTGGGGAACTTTTCTTCAATGATTTTGTTGAAAATATTTTCTGGTCCTTGGAACTGGAACTCTTCACCTTCTTCAATTCCTATTATTCTTAGATTAGGTCTTTTCATGGTGTCCCAGATTTTCCTGGATGTTTTGTGTCAGAATTTTTTTTACTTTAACATTTTCTTTGGCCGATAAATCATTTTCTTATATTGTATATCCTACACCCGATATTCTCTCTTTCATCTCTTGTAATCTGTTGATGGAGTTTGAGTTTGTTGTTCCTCTTCTCTTCCCTAGGTTTTAAATTGTCAGAATTCTCTCAGTTTACATTTTCTTTATTGCTTCTATTTCAATTTTTAAGTGTTTAACAGTTTTATTCATTTTCTTTACCCATTTAATTGTATTTTCCTATATTTCTTTAATGTATTTATTTAATTCCTCTTTAAAGGCCCTTATCAATTTTGTAAGATTAGATTTGAGGTCATTTCTTGTGCTTTGATTGTATTAGGACATCCAGGGCTTGCTGTAGTAGGATAACTGTACTCTGAAGGTGGCATATTGTTCTTGATTTTGTCTATTGTGTTCTTACACTGACCTTTAGCCATTTGGTTGTCTCTGGATGTTCCTGGTGTAGTAGGTCTCCAGAGGGTAGCCTTGGGCTAGAGAATGGAACACGGGGCAGTGCATATCTCAGAGCAGCTGGGTTTGCCCTAGGGAACATAGGGACAGGGCATGGGATGTTGCTGGTGATGTAGGCTTGGTGAGCCTGGGTAGAGTGGTGGCTGGACAATGCAGCTGGCAGGGTGGGATGCAGGCAGCATGCATCGCATGGCAGCTGGCATACCCTGGGGGACATGAGCAGAGGAATGGGCAGGGAGAAGAAATCTAACCTGGATGTTCCTGCTACTACAGGTCTGATGAAGGCAGGCAGAGAAGTGGTAAAACAATCCACACTTTTATTTTTTTTTTTTTAATTTTGACTAGTTGGCTTTGTTTTGTCTAGGTTTCAATGACATCTTTAGGAGGGATATATTGTCTTACTCTACCTTGTCTATTTGAGATCATAAATTGCACTTCCTACTTCCCCTGTATCTTGTAGTAAAGACAAATAGAACATTGCAAATTAATGCAAAAATAATGATAAAATAGAAAGGCCTCAAACAGCTCCTGGTCTTTGGACGACATGTGGAGAGCTGATCATATTTTACAGCTTTGGGAACATAAAGAAACAGGCTAAACACTCAGTTTTCTCTAGTAAAAGAGTGTAAAATCCTGATTTAGACAGAAACTAGTTAATTGGTTAAAGTAGCTTGAGATTCGGATCAGAAAGCATTAAAAATTCCTTATTTTAACCCTCAAACTTATACCTATTAAGACTCACCCTCCAAACCATAGATGTGCATCCAGCGTTAATTACCACATTTAAGGGCTGAAATTAAGTGCTTTGTTGGTTTCTCTAGATAATTTACATATCATTACTTTATAATTCATGTTTTAATAATTTTTATTAGAACAAGTCAATGAAATAGAATGATATTACATTTAAGCTTGAAGGACCTTAGGGCAAGAGTTGCTAATTATTTTTCTCCTTTAAAATTATAATTATCAATTTAAATACATATGTAGAAATTAATCTTTTATTTTACAAAGGAAAGCACAAAACCAAAATAAGCATTTCTAGTATCGTTGTGATTGCATTAAGCCCACAGTTAACGCTTAGTTTATAATACAGAGGATGAGATAAAAACAACAACAAAAAAACAAAGAAGTGGGAAAAAAATCAGCTAGAACAAAAAGGGGGAAAGCAAAATATACCATCAAGACAGAAGATAGCATTGTTTAATGAAACTCGGCATCTTCCACATTTCTTTAGTTACAGAAGCCAAAGAGCAGCCTAGATATCTCAGAATTCTTACGGACATGGTGCAAAAGCCCCATTACAACCATGTTCAAACTCCAGGAAGGGACAGCAATTGTACCAAAGCCTAATGCACAGATATAGACTGGGACCTCTGTAACACATTCAAGGAGTCCCAGTATTGAGAAATAGCCTAGGGAGGTCAGTTAAAACCCACAATACCCCACTTCAGCCACTTCTTGAGATGCCCAGAGAAGCTCCTGTACAGCCCAGAGTGGCTGAGCTACACATTAAACTGTAAACTGTAGTCTACTGGAGAGTACATTCTGCTGTTCATCCAGAGCATAAGCATTCTGCTAGAGAGTCACATCAAGAAGGTACCCTACTTGCCTAGAGGCCAGCGCTCTGACTCTGCTCGGGAGGTAACAGGACCACAAATACTAAAGGGACCGATCCCAAGACCAGAGGCAGAAATGACAAATTCTTGCCATAGTATTTCCCCTTTCTCCTTTATCCTATTTCTCGTCACAACCAGGAGTGGCATATGCCAGGACTTACCCTCACTCAGCCTCTCTTCCACCCAAGGTAGATTTGACCACCTTCCATATTCCTTCTAACTCTACCTCAAGTCTTTTCAAGCCTGATGGACAGAGCTTGCCCTCCACATCGGGGGTAGGGTTGGATGCAGCAGCTTTTAGGTGTCCTAATCAGCCTCATCTCTGTGAGACCCTTCATTCTGAATTAGAATTTCCTCAGAAACTCCTACTCCAACCCATGCCTCTGAAGAAGCAGGGAAAAAAAGGACTTGGCCAGTAAAGCATTTCTTGACAGCTCTGACAGACCTCCGGGAGACATAATACTTCACAGCTGCCTCCAGCATGGAGGGGAGAGGAAGTATGTAAAACTGTTAAATGTTGAAAAGCAATAGTAGAGAGCAGTGAGGGAATTAAATCAGAATCTTATTGAGCAAATTCCTTCTGGAACCCCATGAAAAGTTAGTGAGGAGACAGCAGAGCTAACTTCCACAATTACTTCAGAGATGTGTTTACAGACTTCTCAATTATCAGAATTAAGCAAAAAAAATAATTAAAAAGAAAGAAAGAAAGAAAGAAAGGAGGGAGGGAGGGAGGGAAGAAGGGAGGGAGGGAGGGAGGGAGGGAGGGAAGGAAGGAAGGAAGGAAGGAAGGAAGGAAGGAAGGAAAGAAGGAAGGAAGAAGAGCGAGCGAGTAGCATTCTCTATCCCAAGCCTGTACTGCTGACTTCGAGACGTGACCCCCCTCAGCTCAGGCGCAGAGTAGGCTGCTGCCTGAAGGTGCAGGTACCCAGTTTCAGCCATTTTTGGAATGGGGTATCTGACCAAAAGACTGACAAACACGCAGTCGGACAGATGGAAAAGTTTCCTGTTTCTCAGGCCCCCCCACGAAGGTCTGGACAAACAGATGGGCCTTCCTCTGGGCTCTGTAGATTAATGCATCCTTCTTATCAATTATGGAGATAGGAAATGTAATTTTCTTCCCGTGTTTATACTGTTCAGGATTAATCTGCCTGTAAATGGATAATCTGTCAGCTTTCTGAAACACTGAAGTGTTGTAGGGTGGGGTAGGAGGTATAGAAGGGTTTCACCAGTGGGTAATGCCATCTGCTCTATTAGGTTGTTTTATAGATCTAACATCCAATTTGTTCTGGAGGACTTGGTGATGAATTATTCTGTAAATTCTTCCATAATTACAATAACAAGAAAAAAATGAGAAGAGGGATTGGGTACATTGGTGAGTAATTATGTCCTAGTCAACATAGTCCTCAGCGTCTCCCAGTATGTCCAGAGGCAGGTCTGGAGGCCAGAATTGACAGAAAAGTCCAGATGGCCTTTTACCTTTTGATTCTGCTATTCTGTTACTTATTCTCAGACCTTCAGATTTCTGTTTTGCCAATACAACGGAGAATTCAAGAGCACAGGGTATGCTATGATTTCAGACTTAAAATGTGTGTATCATATTCTTTCTTTGGCACCTGAATTCAAATCTCACTGAAATCCTCAACATCTGTGTGACGAATACTAAAGCACTTTGAACAAGGACTGGCACCTAGAAAGTGCTCCCTGGATTACTGGCCATTTGTATGATTAGTTTATAGACCTGAGTCCATGCATACTTGGTAGAGTTCTTTTTTTGTGTGTAATAAACATTTTCTCTTTTTTACTGGATATTCTCTGCATTTATATTTCAAATACTATTCCCTTTCCCCCCCAGTCCCTTCCCCCTCCCCTTTCCCCTTCCCTTGCTTCCATGAAGGTGCTTCCTGTCCCAA
Organism: Micromys minutus; assembly: GCF_963924665.1. Classification (NCBI taxonomy): domain Eukaryota; kingdom Metazoa; phylum Chordata; class Mammalia; order Rodentia; family Muridae; genus Micromys; species Micromys minutus. The sequence continues at coordinate 87,599,030 of NC_137969.1, read as the reverse complement.
CCAACCTCTCCACCTCAGCACCTTGGCATTCTCCTACATTTGGAAAACAAGCCTTCACTGGACTGAAGGTCTCTTCTCCCATTGATACCAGACACTGCTATCCTCTGCTACATATGTAACTGGAGCCATGGTCTCTGCATGTGTGTTCAATGGTTGGTGTTTTAGTCCATGGGAGCTCTGGAGGGTTTGGTTGGTTGATAATGTTCTTCCCATGGAGTTGCAGACCCTTGTAGCTCCTTCAGTCCTTTCTCTAGCTCCTTCATTGGGGTCCCTGTGTTCAGTTCGATGACTAGCTGCAAGCATCCTCAACTGTATCAGTATGGCTCTGGCAGAGCCTCTGAGGAGGCATCCATATCTGGCTCCTGCCAGTAAGCACTACTTGGCATCAGCAATAGTGCTTGGGTTTGGTGGCTGCATATGGGGTAGATCCCCAGGTGAGGCAGTCTCTGGATGATCTTTATTTCCATCCCTGCTCCTCTTTTTGTCCCAGTAATTTCTCCCATGACTGTTTTGTTCTCCTTTCTAAGAAGGAATGAGGCATCCACATTTTGGCCTTCCTTCTTTTTGAGCATCATAAGGTATGTGAATTGCCTCTTGCGTATTCTGATCTTTTTGGGCTAGTATCTGCTTATCAGTGAGTGCATACCATGTGTGTTCTTTTGTGACTGGGTTACCTCACTCAGGATAATGGCTTCAAGTTCTATGACTAGGTCTGAAACTCCTATGATGGGATAAGAATCCCAAAAATCAGGCCCCTTAGCAAAACTATGGGGGTGGCAGAGAGGCAGTCCTGCCTTTCATCTTATTGGTGAATACTAATGAGGAAGTGCACCCTTCCACACAGGTGCAGACTCCATCATCCGACCTCCCACCCCTACCCCAGACTCCTCAAGTTAAGAAACTGCAATTCCCTGCAAAGGCCTCAATCATGAGCTCCCAGGGCTTGTTTTTTTAAAACAATTTGGGCAAACTTCCAACATCTACCTTTTAATTAATTAATTAGGTGTGTGTATATGTATGAGGGGGGAGACAGAAGCACAGTCCAAGCCATCCCCGAGACTTCAGGATGAGTTTATGACCTTCCTGTCTCCACCTCCTGAGTGCAGGTATTACAGCTGTGCACCACTATACCCAGAATAACACTAGGATAGGGATCAAACCCAGTGCTTCGTGCTTGCTAGGTAAGAGTCCCACTCAGGGACCATTTCACATTTCCGAATTCTACGTACAAAGTTTCTGTAGTCTTTGTGTGTATCATGAGGTGTTGGGGGATCACAACTAGGAATGCATGTCCTTTGGCCATCTACTTGACTCCAGCCTCATGTCCTCTTGGGTGCTAAGGTATAAGAGAATGGCCACGGCACTCCAGGAGGGACAACTGTCAGGACTGAAATATCTCTCTATATGTTCTTTCTGGTGACTTTGGCAACTTGATGTTGACAGCATTTTACCTTTGCTGGTTACTAAAATGATAGTTGAGGCTCAGGGAGTACTTGGCTACTTCCCACAGAGAAGTGATACTGCTGAAAAGAATGGAGATGGCATCATCTCCAAGTGCACCTCAGACTGTCCCCAAGCTATCAATTGTGTAAACAGCACAAAAGCCAAACATGTCACACAGTCAAAATTGCTTAAGAATATATAGCAAGCAGCAAACTGCTGCACTATGGAGACCCTACTGTCCCTCTACTTTGTGGGATATCCTTTGCCTGTGGGCTGCTTGAGATAGCCACTGACCCTTCATGGATGTGCTCTGGAGGCTAGTAGGCCAACCGTGGAGTGTCATGCCCTGTGAAATAAAATTGGATTAGGATTGGTCACATGACTCAACACCCTCAGATTGTTGTTGTTGTTGCAGATTTCTGCTAAACTAATGGAGAAGCAATGCTATTCTTTCACTGTGGCTGAACTTGCACGCCAAAAGCCTGAGACAATTGGAGGATCTTATGTTCAGAACACAGAAAGAGAAAGTCCCGATGGTGTAGTTGTGGTCCTGAACCCAGCCATGCCTTAAGGTAGACCTACTCTTTAGCTTTGCAGAAAAACCAAATACTCCCTTTGGTCCTGATAGCACGAGAATCATTTTTGTCCTACAGGCCTTGTTAGTATGAGCTGTGATTGGCATCCCACTTGCTTCCTCACACCTCATCTCACAAACTCTTGGTGTTTACCAAGAAAGGATGATGGCAACAGTTGTCTCTCACACCTCAACACACACTGGATTATGCAGTAGCAATCCAGCTTTCAGCCACTCTTCCTTTATTTAAGCTCAATCCTTTCTAATCCCTGTTTTACAGTTCTGACATGATATAAATAAAAAATAGTTATTTTAGCTCTTGGTTCTAGTTGAGATAAGGGTCTGTATGTGCTTTGTGGCAACATTCTGGGATGGTATATGGCATTATTACATGACAAGACACAGAAGGCTTTAGAAACCTGGTCAGACTGACTTTCATAGTACACCTACTCTTAGGATACATATTGTCTTAAGGTGACTATTGCTATGATGAAACACTTTGAGCAACAAGCAAGTTGGGGAGGAAAGGGGTGAGCCTGCCCCCATCATCACTAATTAAGAAAATTCCCCACAGACATTTTTTTAATTGAGGTTCCTTCCTCTCAAATGACTTTAGCTTGTGTCAAGTTGACATAAAACTATCCAGCGCACCCATTAACCCACTAATTTATTAGTCAGGAGGATGGGTTAATATACTCACGAGGGCAGAGTCCTAATCTTTAATTTCTCAAAGTCCATCTGGCCTTACCTCTTAACAATTTATAAGAGGATTAACTTTTAGAACAAGATTCAAAGAGGACAAATCGTATTCACAGCATATCACCACATTATCTGTGATAATTTCTGAGTCAGCATCTATGTTAAAGGACAGTATTCAACCATGGCCTCAAATTAAGCGATGTGCCACTACAGCCTGGGAAAGTTATAAATTGTTGAGAATGCAGGTGTGTACCATCATGCCTGGCTCTCCTCTCTGACATTATCCTCGTGTGTGCTGTGCTGGCATGTGTACTTATAAAGCTCTAACCTTCTTCCTTTTTATTTTTATCTCAACAAACTTTACAACTCACTGAAGACAGAGTAAGCACCCATTTATAGATCTTATTCCCCATCAATATTTGGCTTTTCAAGTCTCTGACACTCGAGGGTGTAGGAGTGCTTGTGTCAACATGGGTATGTGCTTGAGAAGAGAATCAAATGAGGAAGGATGACTGCCAAAAAGCATAAGCAATGCAAGATTGGAGAGTGGGGAACTGGAGCCAGGAGGGCTCCTAGAAACCGCACCCTATTAGGTTCTGTTTAGCCAGTTTTATGCTATCCTGGACTCAAACCCCGTCTTCTACTAAGAGAAGACTGAAGGAACCCAAAACTATGACTTCTGAGATGCAGACTATGAAGAGTTGTTTATTGTCTGTTCTGCCTTCCCCTGAAGAATGTCTATTGCTTGATGGGACACCATGGCCAAGGCAATTTATAAAAGGAAGCACTTAACTGGGAACTTGCTTACTGTCTCAGCGGGTGGGAACATGGTCATCACGGTAGGGAGGCTGGCACCAGGGGCAGACACGGTACTGAAGCAGTATCTGAAAGCTTGCGTGCTGAGACACCAGCCATGAAATGTAGAGAAAGTCAGAAAGTTAAATAGAAATGTAAATGCCAATAGTATGGGCTTTTGAAACCTCCAAACCAGCGACACACCTCCTTCAACAAGACTACATTTCTTAATCCTTCCCTGACAGTTCCACAACTGTGAACTAAGTATTCAAGTATATGCATCTATGGGAGAATTCTCATTAAAGCTATACCACAGTGATACACATTTGTACCCACATATCATGTCTGGCCTACTGCATTTTCCTACACACTGGCTGAGACAAGGAAGAAAAACAGAGTGGTAGCCTCTCGACACTAGAAACAAAATTAGGATACCTCAACTTTTAAAATTTTACTGTGCCTTCTCTGTCAATGGAACATGGAATCTTAAGAATACTGGGGAAAGACTATAGCACTAAGCTATATGACAGACTTATTTTAATTGTTATTTAATATACTACCGAGGTTCTAGCAGCTATACTAAGGCAAGAAAAAGAAATTAAAAGCATATATATTGTAAAAGAACAATTACATCAACACATATAAAATAGGAATGAATTTAACAAGAAAGTCTTCAAAATGAACGATTGAAAAATGGCACTGAGAAATAAATGATGACATACACTTATATTCCGGCACAAAATACTCAATGGAGTTAAGATTTCCAAACTGATCTACAAGTTCAAGATAAGCTTAGTAAAACCCCAATAAACATTTTTTGGGTAATTAACAAAATTACTCTGAGGTTTGTATTGAAATGGAAGTAATGCGGTATAACAATAATAATGAAAAAAAAACAAAGTTGGAGGCAGGGCTGTGTATGTTCACCTCAGGTAAATATTTTCAGTCAATAATTTTTAAATAAAACTAAAATTAAACAATTACAGATAATATCAAATATTAAATAAAATTAGAGCAAGGCTCCAATCATCTAAGTGTAATACTTAGCAAGTAGCTACTATAAATACAAACCAAGCACAAAACCAGATCTGTGGAACACAGCGCTGATAGAAGGAGTCAAGCTGTAGTGATATATTATTAATATATATAATATATAAATATATATAATATTTAAATTTTTACTTACTTATTTTTGAAACAGGGTCTTACTATTGTGTGGTCTTGGCTGGCTTAGAACTCACTATGGAAACCAAACTGGCCTCAAATCCCCAGAGATTTGTTTGCCCCTGCTGAAATTAGCGGTGTGTACCACCAAGCCTAGCCCTCAGTTTATGTTTGATAAGGTACAAAAGACTGTTTTTCCTGAAGATAAATGATGCAGTTAAACAACCCTAAAGAAAAAAATGATGAAGTCAACCGAGTTCTTACCTTATACTGTATCAAAGACTGATTTGAAATGGCTCATCCATCCATATATAAAAGCTAAAATTGTAAGAAAATGTAGAAGAAATATTAGTGACTTTGGGATAAGCAATATTTGGGGATGGGGCAATTTAAAAAAAATACAAGAGAAAATATCAATCAACAGACTTCATCGGACACAGGATTCATATTCAAAATACAGAGAGAATGCTACAATTCACCCAAAGAACAGAAATCTCAGTTGAAAAAACAGCAAAACAATTAGCTCACAGATGTTTCTAAATCTTCTACTAAGCATTTAACTAGTCAGTGGGCTGGGGAGATTGCCCAGAGGTGAAGAGGACTGGAGGTACAGACAGTTATAAGTGGGTGCTGGAAATTGAACTTCAGTCCTGTGAAAGAGCAGTAAGTGCTCATAACCACGGAGCCAACCTCCAACCCCAGAATTAGTATCCTAAAAACTGTCTTCAGATTTTAAACCCTAATACTAGTGAGTTTGCCCTTAGAATTATTCTGAGGCTGTTGCTGCTTTGTCTACTTACTGGCAAGTGTGATCAGGCTGCAAGAGAGAATGAATAAGTCTGTCTGCATGCCATCTCCAGATTTCCCAGGAAATGGGCATTTTCGTACTGAGACCCAGAATAGCAATGGTCATCACTCTACCTGTCAGTCAGCAACCAGACAGGGGGCCTGATCACAACTGGCAGGACATAGGAGGTTTGAGCCAATATTGTTCCCTTTCTTTACAAACGGGGGAACTAGGGACTAGGAAACACTTGGGGTGCCTAAGCTCACAGACCTTAAGTCTCCTACCATCCCATTCAGAATTCTTTTTCCTATCATCTCTGGTTTGGTCCACTCTATCTCTCTGAGGTTTGAGGAACTAAGGAGGACCAAGGAATCAATCCCCAACTCCAGAGAAGTACCACGAGAAAGTGCCACTGTATAGTACAGAAATCCTCTCTCTAGCAGGGTTCTCTACTGCCCAGACTTTTCCTTCCCAGAAAGTTCCATGGCTTCGCTGCTTGAGTGCCTTTTTTTTTTTTTTTTTTTTTTTTGATCTATTTAACTGCAGGACACAATGTTTGCCCATGAGCTTTGATCCTGCAGGCAAGCGCTGGCGGCTTTTGTTCTATTATTCACTGGAGGATGGATGCTGAGCTGTCTCTCCTTATTATAGGCCATGGCCGGGCTTGCCCACCACCTGCTCAAGGCCACTGGATAATGTCCATCAATAAGTTAGTAGCCAGCTGCTGGATTTGAGATTTTGGCAAGGGATTTGTATCATTTCAGGTTGTTTTCTTTGGGAGAGCCTGAGAAATGAAACAATGAACATAAAAGTGGCAGGAGTGCATGCAAAGATGTAAAGAGGCATGTTTCCTCTACCCAGCTAAGTAACAAGCTTTTGGATCGAGATTCTTCCTGTACGCTGTCATCATTTGCTTCATGGGAGGAACGTACCGTGATGAACGCGTTTTGTCAGCAAGCAAAGAATACAGAATGTGCTCACACAAACGTAGATGATGGAGGTCATCAAGTAACACTGCCCTTGACATGAGACCAGTGAACGTACGGTGCATAAAACTGCCGCTGATAAAGCGTGCCCACTTTTTAACTGTAAACGTAAAAAAGAATGCACTCTGAAATCATAATGACAAATAGCATAAATACATAAATCAGCAACATAGCCATTCATCATCAAATATTGTACACTGAACCTGACTGTGTGCACTATAGGTAGTTAGACCTGTTCACTCCATCCTGACAAGTGTGAGTGATGAACTGCACTATGAGATGCTTGAATAATAGGAACATTTCAGTTTTATCATAGTCCTCAGGACCACTGCTCTATGTGAGGTCATCAGTGATGGAAGCTTCACTATGAAGTATATAACTGTGTATGTGTTACCTTATACCTCGTACACAGGGAGACAGCTACTAATGATACCTAAGGAAGCATGTACAGCAGGGAAACATCTTCCAAGTCTCGAAATCTCCAGAACTCAGTAGAAAAAAAGCTGCAGTGGATAACAGGAAACCTGGGATCTACTTCCTGCTTTATCCTAAGCTTGCTGAGTGATCAGGTCAGTTCCTTCTGGCTGGATCTCAATGAGTCCCTTTGTGCAACAAGGGCACTGTGCCAGTTTGCCAGTGAAGTCATCCTCTTGGATATTTCCTGAAGAACATGAGACCGTGTGTCATCACACTGAGGGCATGCCATGAGCCTTACTCACTCACAGTGCCTGTGTTGTAGTTATTAGCAAACGCTCAGGCACCGGTGGCCACGGCCAGTACTGGAGAGAAGGGGTACCTCCGAATAGAATGCATGGTTTCTGCAAAAGTGATAAAAAAACGCCTTCAGCATTGTCGCCTTTGAAGCTGTTCTTTACTCTCAAATTTCCTCAGAAAGGGTCTCCTAGATGGCTATCAAAGGGATATAGTCTGGGCTGGAGAAAGTATGAAAGGGGGAAGGCCTTAGAGGGGCCATTTATCAATAGATGGCACTCAACATTTCAGGTGGAAAAAAAAATGGAATAATCAACGTGTCCTTGAAAAGGGACAAAGGTTAGTGATAATGTTAATGACTAATTTTCAAATCCCAGGCTGGAGGAAACACATTTCAAAGTGACTGCTCCAGACAGAATACAATGGGACCCAAGAAGATCAAGCAAGAATAACACAGAGTCTGGAGACAGGAGCCCCCAAAAGATCAGGACGAAAAATGAACTCGCGTGCTTGCGTGAGTGCGTGCGTGTGTGCGTTCCTAATGAACAGTACTTATAATTCTCATTTTGTGGGTTCACATTACCTAGCTGAGCCCTTCTTGTGGTTGGGGGGAACTTTTCTGCTAAGCATGGGCAGACCCTGGGCCATGCCTCAACTTCAACCAGTTTTGCAGAACTCGGGCCTCTCTGGGCAGTGTCTCTTCTCACAATAGTTATGCCTTTATTGAGAATGGCAGAGGTAACACGTACTCTGTACACTAGCCTGGAAGAACGCGCAGGCCAGCTCTAGTCTTCATCTGGACAGATTGTTCCTTTTGGCCTCCAAAATGAGCAGCTTTTGGGCCCAGCGCCCTCTCAAAGTCGGAGACAGTCCAGGCCAGTAGGGGCGGGCAGTGTTTCTCGGCACAGCTCTCACCTGACTCCCAAACAATGCAGAACAGGCGGGTTTGCGTGGCACTTCCGTCTAGTTTCCCTGCAATCCGCTCCTTCTGGCTTGCAAGGACCTGGAAAATCACTGTGTTTGGCCTGGCGCCTGAAATGGATTTGTGCGATCCAGCTATTCGCCATTGCTCTAAGCATCCACCAGAGGGTGCACGCGAGCTGCAGTGCCCACCAGGCTGACTTGGAGCTGCAACTTGCGCTTGCGCAAAAGGCCAGCCCAAGCCTGTGTGGCTAGCGCTGTTCTAAGTGACTCTGAGGTCCCTGGCTGGAACAGTAGGCAGGTTGAGGGGTTTCTGGCCAAGAATCCCTCGTCTGGGACTCAGAATCTCCATAAGAGACTGCGAGCTAAAACTGAGACGTGAGGATTTGAGAGGAAACTGTAGCAGGGCTGTTCCAAACCAATTTGGCCCTCAAAGTGGGTTTTAGCTTTCAGATCCAGTCCAGGCCCTCAGCAGTCTACCCCTGCCCTGAGCTGCCCCATTACCAGCCCTCGGTTGCCCTTTCAGGGGCTCAGATCCCCCACCCTGTTCCTTGGTTCTGGATCCCATTTCAACTCTCACCACTCCTCCCCTGGGAGTACATCAGACTCTCCCCATGCCCTTTTTTCTTTAGGAGCCTGAATGGCTGCCTTAGCTCTTAGACAAAGTCCACAATTAAATAGGCCTCGAGGTCTGTTGCAGCATCTGCCCCTGTAACAGGCACTTAGGAAATGCTTTCTCAACAGGACCCAGTGGGTGGCTGAAAGCAAAATGAAAGCCTGACATTTCTGTCTTGATTTTAGGAATCTGTATACCTAATTTGTCTCACCCTCCTTTTAGGATAAAGACAAAAAGGAAGTTATTGTCCAAACTACAGTAACTTTGGATTTCAAAAAGATCAAATCCTTTCAGAATAGACTATTCTGCCCCCACCTCCAAATGAGGATACATCTTGGAACAGAAGTAATTGTTTTCAAGACAAACATTGCTCCCCTCAAGTGATGTCAGCCCCAACAATATCTTCACCTTTCAGAACCAGAACTGAGAAGAAGAACCAAGTGTTAATCAATCCCATGTAATTCTAGCCCTTGGGAGGTGAGGCAGTAGACAACGACTCGGGGGTCACTGACCTCTTTATCTCCTCCTCTTCCTAACGCTTTAGATAAGTCCCCTTTCTTCTTCTATACCAGTACTCTAATCAGAGTATTAGAGCGCACCAGGCTTAGCATTTTGCAATTACTGGAGCCAGAACCTTTCTCCTAAATGCCAGTTATGCCCTGTTTACTTTAAAACAACAACAACAACAGCAAAAACTATTTTAGCTTTTCTCTAATTCCTGGTTTCGGTCATTCAACTCCAGGATCCCAGCCTGCTAAACCTCCACAATGGGCTAACTCTTCGATATCTTTTCTCATATTGAGAAAAACATCATTTCTTCTGGGAAACTTTCTAGGCCTGTGCCTTTTCTGGAAGATCTTCCAACACTGTGTTCCAGGGACACTCAGCACTCACTTCTATTTATCCCTCTGGCCCTCTTCTTCCTCCAAAACAACTAATCAATTTGTCCTCAGCATCTAAGGAGCACACAACAAGAAACCCCCTAAATACATCATGAGTGGCTCAGATTAACCTTGAGGTAGGGGCATACATTCCAGTTATAACCTACCACCCCTTTCACTCTCGTAGCTAAAACAAACTGAGTCATAGTATCGAAAACCCTCTGCCTGTGGCAGAGATGGGAAACCAAGTCTCAGAATGGAACCCTGTTCTTTTCTAGTTCTTGGCAGAACATTACTGTTTACTGCTTCTGCAGCCTGAAGAAGAATCTCCAACATGTTCTTCTTATTTCTGTAGTGCAGAGAGTAATTTCTAACCCACATTATTTGCCATGTTTCACTCATGGAAAAAACACGAAAACAGACATTTCAAAGCATACATAGGTTCTGACTGAGGCTGAGAAACTGCAAATGACACTTCAGCCGGAGCAGCCACAGTTGAATTTTTATCTTGGTATTACTTTTGGAAATGAAAAGAAGCCAAGGACTCTGCTTTCAAAAATGTTTTTCGTGGAGGAGGGTGTGGGCGTGGGGCCTGTGTATATGGAAACTCTCTGTACTTTCAGTTCAGTTTTGTTATGAACCTGAAACTGCCCTACAAAATGCAGTTTAATGATTTTTTTTAAGTGTTTTTAAGTCGATGGAGCCAGAGAACTGTAGATTGGAGTAGCCGAAGAACTGTGAGCAATTGTTAACCACTGCTGTCTAAAGGCTGTGGCCAAACCCCAGTGAGGCACATGTAGGATTATAACCTCCCAACCTAGAGAGTTGCTTCTTCCTCTCTCGTGGGACCTACATGTGGTGTTGCCAATAGCTCCTTCCCCCATAGCAGTTAAGTCTGTTTTTATTGGTTATATAAAGACAGAGAAATCTTTATGGAGAAAGCTACTCTGTGACTTATTTGAAGCAGAAGAACTCACCATTGTATATAGATGTTTTTCTTCTTGTTTTGGTTTTAGTTGTTATTGTTTGGGAGGGTTTCCCTCTTTCTTTGTTTGTCCAGTCTGATCTCAAACAATCATCTGTCTCTGTTCACCAAACGCTGGGATTATAAATCGTTGCTTCCTCATCCAGGAGTATTTCTTTTTAAATATTTATCTGAAACTCTAGATTTTATTGATGTTACAAATGTCCCCTATCCATCCCTATCCATCCTCCAGCCCTCTTGCTCAAAGAAGTCCTAGCCCTAGTTCCTGGTGTCTGTGATTATGTTGTATTATCAGGCTGAAGACTCTATACCTGTGATTGAAGTAGACCTCTTAAGATGTACCAAGTCCCTGCCTCTAGCTCATAGCCATCGGCAAGTGATAGCTGCTGATGGAGCCAACTGAGAGTCAGTTTTCTTCAGAGACTCAGCCTCTGCTACATGACCCTATCTTTGTAGATGGGCCCACACCCATATGGTTATAGAAAGTTGTTATTGGAGTCAGTCGGTTATAAAGAAAAAAAGAAAACTGAGAGTATTAAGTTAAGAGAGCCTGAGAGATTGGAAATGGAGGAACAGGGTGGGTGGGCATAATCAAATGCATTACATGTGTTATCTCAAAAAGTATTAAAAAATTTAAAAAAAAAACTCTTGAAATGAGGGGATTACTTTGGAGTATCTATGTGGGCCTGATGTAAGTAGAAGGTCCCTTAAACAAAGGGGGATGTAGCTTTAAAGTATAGATAGGAACCTGCTTGTGAAAGCAGAGTACAGTAATTCTCTGTGAACAAGACATAGATTCTCTAAAACCCCAGACAGGCCAAGAAGAATTCCCAGGAGCCTCCAGCAGAAAAGGTCTTGCCAACACTTTTAGACAAGGGAAACTCATGTTGGATGTGTAATATCCAGAACAGCAAAGCACTAAATGTATGTTGTTTTATAGTACAAAGTTTGGGTGTTTTTATAGAAATAAGAGGGAAATGAGGCACATTCAGGGTTAGTAAGTACCCTAACCCCAACTCTAACCCTCACCCTAAACCCCTCTAAGAAAAAAGCATCTACCACAGACCATCAAGAGGGGAAACATGGGGCTGATTGAAGAGATGAAATGACAGTAACTGTTGTAAAGAGTTCCTTTAGTAGTAAAATTCTAACATTATGCAAAAACCAGATATGTATATTCTTTATTATTTCAAAAGCAGAGAAGTTTACAAAAGGGATGCGTACTGTGTAGTACTTGGATGTGTGTATCTTATATATTAACTACTTGTATGTCTATTTTTAAAACACATATTTTAAATTTACATGATTACACATTATGGGCACATTGTGATATTTCATGTATTGTGTATGTAAATAATGTGTGTAATTGATAACTAGCTATGTTTTAGACAGGATCTCATGTATGTAAGGCTGGACTCCAACTCAGTTGCTTTGTAGTTTGAGCTACAAGTTCAAAGGAATTGCCTTGAACTCTTGATCTTCCTGCCCCCACGTACCAAGTGCTGGGATTACAGACATGCACCAGCTTTGAAATGCACAATGAATTATTGTAACCTTGTGTGATTCTGTGGTGCAGTTTTTCTTCTCGTGCACCTTAGCTGTACCTGTTCCCTCCACACCACTCCTAGCCTTCAATGACACTGTGAAACCTGCTTCTCTAAATTCTGCATGATAATAAAATGGCTTGGCCTTTGTTTTTCTATGCCTGACCTATTTAACAGAAAGTTCTCCTTTTCCATCCATGTTGCTGTAACATTATAGGCTTTCATTCTTTTGTGGCTGGATAATATTCCACTGTGTATAGATGCCTCACTTTCTTAATGTATTCATCTATTTATATATCTACATTGACTCCATATTTTAGTTATTATTAATAATGATGTAGTAAAAATTGTGTGCAGATATCTGATTCATTCACAAAATTAATCTTCTTTGGGCAATTACCCAGTAGGAGGGTAAACTGTCCAATGGTAGCTCTATTTCTAACTTTTAAAGGGAAATTTCATGTGTCCTTCATGATAGGCACACAAATTTATACTCCCATTAGTAGTGTCTGAGTATTCTCCTTTCTCCTAGGTAGCCATACGGACAGCTTTGTCTGCCAGTCTGAAAGGTTCCAAAAAGCATTCATCTTTATATCCCCATTTCCTTCAAAACCCTGTATTAATAATACCCTCATCTACATTTCCAAGGCACTTCACATTTCCCAGAGCACACATTTGTCCATAATCTACTTTGAGTATTACCTCTTGTGGCCCAGGCTATACTATTAACAGATTTGATTTTTATAAGACTAGCCCTCAGATTTCACTGACACCGTCCTCTCCACGGCTTTTGACATTTTGTGTAGGAAGTGAACAAAAACACAAAAGAGACATCGAGCCACCCTTGGATTCCTAGTAATGGTCATACGATTTGGTTCTAGGACCTTAGTGTCATCTATGAACCTCTTTGGTCTTCCAATCCTGAACAAGAGAGAAGATGTTTTGTCTATCTGGTGGGGGCCAAGAAACCACACAACAGTGATCTGCGTCACTCAGAGACTTGGCCGATGCGCTGTAGAACGAACAGGAAAGAAATGAGCCCTTCCCTTCAGTGGCAGAATGTGAATGAGACAGACTGCTCAGCAGTCTGATCCCTTTCCTCTTGCTCTCTGACCTCCACAAAGGACGGATATGTTATCCACTCTGCCTTCAGGACCCAGACAGAAGGACACAGGGCAGAAAAGAATGATGCTGCCAGCGTTTCACCTTTTAAACACTGCATAGCATCAGTGTCCCCCCAGAGAGACAGTACAGTGTCTACAGGCAGAGACATCTTCAAGTCATGTGTCCCCACCTAACAGCGGTAGAAACTTGGCAAATCAGATGCCTTGGGTACAATCCTACTTTTCCATCTGCAGAATGTGGGCAATAACACCAAGCCTGCAAAATCGTTGTGCAGATAAAAATAATATATGTGAAGTACATAGAAAATAATTAAGAGTTCGAATGGGAGCTATAGTTAGCTATATTCAAGAAAACACAGAGGGGGCGTGGATTTCTAAAGGCTGGACAGCTGGTACACAGCCGGCGGGCGGAACTAAGATTAAAGACTCATCCACGGGCTCCCTGGAGAACCAATTCTCCTGCCAGAAGAGGGCTTCCAGGCAAGCCCCCTCCACCACTTAAACAGAAAAGAGATCTCAGCGATGCCCCTGTGACCCCGCCTGAAGCACCAAGTGTAGCCTAAGGGCTTGGAGTCCCTGTGCTTGGAAATTGGGGTCTCCCTCTTGCTCACTGCTATGGTGACTCCTGCTTGGGCACAGAGGGCAATATTGTGGGGCGCTCCAGCTTTGTGGAGGAGCTCTTTGTGTGAGGCTTGCAGTGTGGGCGTTGCAAACTAGAGCTTAGAACCTACTGAGTAACGAGTGCAGAGCTGGGCACAAACCCAGAGGCACAGCCCTTGCTTTGCAAGTGGGGAGATGAGGAAGAGGTCTCAACGCTGCCTTGGCCAGCAACACATAGAGTTCACTCAGGGCCAAGGCGGCCGGTGCCTGGCCAAGGCTGACATCTGCTGAGAACAATGTTTGGAGCTGCCTTGCTTATAGCCCTTCTGCAGCCGCCTGGGAGGGACAAGGAACAGCCAGGGCTTCCCAGGACACTGCCTAACAGTTTAAGGCATCTTCCAGTGCCTGGAGACACCAGCTTCCTTTCACCCTTTCTCATCCCTAGGTTTCTCAGCCATTGAAGGAATCTGGGGTTGACCGTGGGAGGAACTAGGAAATCAGATAATAGTGTTTTTCTTTGCAAAAGATAACCACCAGGTACACCTGTATGCTTGGTAGGAGTGTGCTTCTAATGTTTACACCCGCTTTCAGACCAAGTATGCTAACAGGGAACACGAGACAGACTCTGGGCCAGTCCCTCCTCCAAAAGGTGCCTTCATACAACTCTGTCCACTCCACCCCCACCCATCTCCACTGCAACTAGGATGCTAGATCTGTGGCGCTTTGCCTTTACTGACGCTTTCCACCAGTCTTTCCCTCTGTGTAGCCATTGGAACTAGTAACTAGTCTAATTATTTCTGGGTGTAGGAAACAAAGGGATAGAAAAGGCATGGAGTTCAGTGGCAGTTCACCTAGTTAGACTCTGAGAGCACAAACTTTCTCTTTTCTCTTTCCTTGGGAATTTTGCAACCCCCAAGGTTCCTGGGGAAAAGAGTCCTCTGTGTCTTTGGTCAGCCCGCCCTGCTGTGTGGTGGAACGGTTGCCAGGGAAGTAGGTTTTACTGGGGGTAAAACGTGTGCATTGGCCTTAGATGCCTCTCTCCAAGTTGGAAGGAATGTTAGGTCCTCTTATTGGAAACTGATCATCAGTAGTCCTGGACAGCATCAAACTTCCCCAACCTATAAGAAAGCATCTTTCTAGAGTTAGAGACCCATCATTCCTGTTCAAAGGAGATTCTAGGTGATTTTGTAAGGTGTGAAGAAGTTTTGAGACCCTCTATTTTATAAAGTTGCCTGTGTAGACTGGAAGTAGGTCCTGCATCCACTAGGCTACTGGCTTACTGCAAGAAATGGACTAAGAAACTGGAATGGTAGGAGCAATGTGATAGGGCTTGTGGTAGTTTGAATAAGAATAGCCCCATAGGCTCATATATTTGACCACCTTGTCACCAGGTAGTGGCAGTATTTAAGAAGGATTAGCAGGATTAGGAGGTGTGGTCTTACTGGAGGAAGTGTGGCCTTTATGGAGTAGATATGGCCTTGTTGGAGAAAGTGTATCACTGGGAGTGAACTCTGAGGTTTCAGAAGCCCATGCCTGGCCCAGGATCTCTTTCCCTCTTTCTCTTTCAGCCTGTGGATCAAGATGTAGCTCTCGGCTACTGCTCCAGTACCATGTGTTCTGCCATGCTCCTTGCCATGATGATAATGGACAGCCTCTGAAAAAGTAAGCAACTCCCGAGTGAAAACCTTTTCTTTATGGGAGTTGTCTTGGTCATAGTGTCTTCACACTAATGAAACTGCCTCGGGCGGCTCCTTTCTTCAGTTTCTCTTAACTAAAAACACATGTGATACTTTAAAATTCCAAAAAAAAACATATCAGAAAATAATGAGGACTTTTAGTTTTCCAGGAAGTACTGCATTTGCATAACCTCTGACATCCCAATCTTATCTGCTTAAAACCTCAGCTTGCTAATGATGACCAAAATGTTATTAGATTCTCTCAAATTAAAAAGGAAGCATACAGGGCTCAGAGGTTAAGAGCACTGACTGCTCTTCCAGAGGTCTGAGTTCAATTCCCAGCAACCACATGGTGGCTCACAACCATCTGTTAAGAGATCTGAAACCCTCTTCTGGTGTGTCTGAGGACAGCTACAGTGTACTCATATACCTAAAATAAATAAATCTTTTTAAAAAAGAAAAAAGAAAAAGAAACACACAACCAGCTTATCTCCTGAAAGAAAACATTATGTCTAGTGCCATATCAGTTGCTGTGAAGAGACACCATGACCAAGGCAATTCTTAGACAAGGAAGCATTTAATTGGGGCTTGCTTACCTTTCAGAGGTTTAGTCCATTTTTATCATGGTGGGGAGCATGGCTGATTGCATGATGCTGGAGCAGTAGTTGAGAGTTAGATCCTGATCCATAGGCTGAGAGAGATAGAGACAGAGACAGAAAGATACAGAGAGAAAGAGAGACAGAGAAAGAGAGAGAGACAAAGACAGAGAGGGGGATTGGGACTGGCATGGGCTTTTGAAACACCAAAGCCCACTTTCAGTGACACACCTACTACAACAAATTCATTTCTCCCAATCCTTCTAATCCTTTCAAACAGTTCTTCTTCTTAGTGAACAAGCATTCAAATATATGTGACTATGGGGACTTAAGATGGTAATTGGTACAGATATTGCTGCTTGGGTTGTCTAAGCTGGTGCTTTTAGAACAGAGTACCTAAGCTTCAGGGAGAGTTAATTTTTCCTCACTGGCTTTATTGAGTGATTGGGAATAAACATAGTGTACTGTGAACATATGCTGCCCAAGTAGCCATGGGAGAAGCATGCTGAGGCATTAATGGATACAGAATTTTTCTTCCTATTTAATGGGGCACAAGAAAGATAAAGTTCCTTTGTTGTATCTCAGTGTCTTTGCCTGGAGTTTCTGTAGTCTTCTACAGTCATAAAAGATATAGGCCAGAATGACAAGAATAACACTGAGGTACTCAGAGAGAAAGTTAGGATATTCACAAATCTCTTGACATCATCGCACCACTAGATTCAATGAATGCATTGGATACATCTTTCTACTAAAGATGAAACATTTTTCACATTTAGATCATTTGTAGCTCAGTTCTCTGCTACCTGAAGCTTATAATGTCCTACTAGATACAATTAATGAGACTGGATTCTCAGTGGAATATGCAAGCAGAAAGAGAAGTTTGGCTAAGCAAAGAGGGGTCAGGAGATTTGAAGTTCCTGGCAACATCTATATCTCAGAAGTTCCTTATTTTGAGCCTTGATGTATATGTTAATTACTTAGCACTACTGTGATGAAAATAACCTAAGAGAACAACTTGAAGGAGGTGAAACTTACTTTGCTCATGCTTTCATAGTTGTCCAGCCTTGCGTATTTGTAAAGGAAATCATGGCAGTGAAAGCATGTGGTATGGGAAGCTGTTTTCCTCCTGGCATGTAGGAAACAGAGCAGAAGACAAAAACTAAGCCATATGTGACCTTTGAAGACACACCTCAAGCTATTCTCCACTTCCTGAAATTTCTGGTACCTTCTGAAATACCATCATCAGCTGCAGACCAATCATTTAAACCTCTTATTTAATTCATGATTTAAATTTATGTGTAAACTTGTGGTGACCTTTTTACCATGTGATCATATATCCTGAAAGATGTATAAGTGCTGAGGACAAAGAGGAAACAACTCAAAAGAGAATTTTTTTAGTCTGAACTAAACTCAAGAAGAACCTTAGAAGTAAAGGCATTGGGAGTAAGAGCATTGTTGCATCAGAGCAGAAGAAATCAAAATTTTAAAAGAGAATACAGAGTGAAATAACTTAAAAATTATAAGGCAACTTAAAATATCAAGAGAGCAATATGCAGAATGCAGAGAAAAAGAGGAAAAAAGAAGAGGCTGCAGAGAGAGCACAAGAACAGGCTTCTCCTTACCAGGGAATAGAACAGGTCATTTCTTAATAGCAAGGCAAGCTTAGTCTTACTAAAGAGAACAAAGCTTTCTTCTTACATACTTGGTTTTAATTCACTTAGCAATAAAAGGGTAGAAACTTTCTCTTTCTTTATGCAATAGAGATTGGAGCTCATTTTTCATCCAGAATGAGTGAGTTCTTTCTGTACTGGTGATTGGTCTTTTGCTCTGTGTGTGTGTGTGTGTGTAATAATGAGATAGCATGAAAGCTGGGCCCAACTGATTTGAATGGAGATGTATGAATGGAAAACATGAATTTATGTGAGTTTATCCATATTTGCTTGTGTAAAAGTTTTTCCTTCTGTGAGTGTGATTCTTTTCTCCTGGTTCAATAGATGTTTGCTGCTCCAAACTTCCATCTAGCCTGACAAGCAAAAGGCATCTGGACAAGAGAGAAAAGTTTCTAACAATTAATCCATTACTTAATCCCCTGGTGTTTTAAGATGAGGTGTTAATTCCAGAGACTTCAGCTTTAGCCTAAGAGGAACTCTGAGGTCAGCTACAGAAGCAAAGTGATTTAGATTTAGGACAGGTAAATGTTTTGTTTATAAGCAGCAACTTTAAGTATCTTATCTCCCCCAAAACTCATTCCCATTGTCTTACCTTCAAGAAAGAGCCAAGAAAGAACAGCCAGGGCATGGCCCCTGACACATGCCTGCCTCCATATAAGAAGCAGTTTTTATATGTGTTTTGGGAATACAAAGGCATGGTGAACAATGCCTTTGAGAGCTATAAGAGAGGGTCCAGGAAAAAAAGGCAGAGGGCCTTGACCTTAGATGCATTTTGTTCCCTGGATTGTCCTTGAGGGGCCCAAAAATGTTGTGCAGTAGTAAAGCCATCCTTGACATTTTTTTTTAATTAAGTATATAAAATAGAAAAATAAGATATTATAAGGAGTAGTCATACTATCTCCCCACTCCTTTATTTTTAAGTAATGTTTAAATTGTCCATTAGCTCTTCCCACAAAAGACAAAGTTATATGGAATGTTTGTGATGTGGATTATATTGAGAAATACTAATTTAAGTAGTTTATTCAATTTTCATTTTTGTAAGCAGCATTTATTACATTACTATTAGTATTAGTATTACTACTATTTAGAAGTCAGAATATGATCCATATAATAAAAGCAAGTGGAAATGGCTCTTTAGCTTTTTATAAAGCACTAGTCACAGACTTTTGACATAAACTTTGCCTAATTGTCATTACTCATCCCTTTTTCTTTGTGGATGACTACCAATTGAGGCATTATCTGTCCTTGGAGGGCCATAGCCAGACTTAACTCCTGAGTATGAGAAGGTCCAATATCATCATAGAGGTTTGGTAGTTGAAACAAGCTTGATCCCCATAGGCTCATGTGTTAGAATGCCTGGCTCACATTTAGGAGTAACACTATTAGGAGGTGTGCCCCTGGTGGAATTGTTCTAACCTTAATGGAGAAAGTGCTTCACTGAGGGTGAGCTTTGAGGTTTCCTATGCTCAAGTTCTGCCAAGTGTGAAATCAGAGTCTCCCCCTGGCTGCCTGCAGAAGACAGTCTCCTTCTGGCTGCCTTTGGATCAAGATATAGAACTCTTGGCTCCTTCTCCAGCACCATGTCTGCCTGCTGGCTGCCATAGTTCCTGCCATGATGATAATGAACTAACCCTCTGAAACTGTAAGCCAGTGCCAATGAAATGTTTTCTTTCATAAGAGCTGCCTTAGTCATGGTGTCTCTTCATAGTCATAAAACCCCAACTAAAACAGAAGTTGGTACCAGGGACTGTGGTATTGCTGTGCCATGCTTTTGTTTGGAGGAATGTGGGTTTGGGGACTTTGGAAAGCAGTAGAATGTTCTAAGTGAGTCTTAATGAGCTATACTAGTAGACGCTTGGAAGACAGTGGTGCTGAGGGTCATTTGAACTAGGGGAGAGGAGGATCTGGCTCAACAGGTTTCAGAGAATTTTAGTATATGGTCTAGAAACTGTTCTTAGGATGTGTTGGTGGAAAATGTAGCTGCCTTTTGCCCTTGTATGAAGAGTCTGCTTGAGGCTAAAGTGACAAGATTTTGATTAATTGCATTGGCAAACTAAATCTCAAAATGGCCTAACATAGACTCTGTCATGTGGTTCATTTTAATGAAGAGCACTTTGATCGGATGTAGCAAACAAAGTAAAGAAAATACAAAAATGTATGATTCAAAGATTAAAGGGGCACCAGAAAGTGGAATATAGTTAAGTCCTGTGTTCAAGGATATTAAATGGGATTAAAAAGTGGTGACCGTGGTGCAAGATCCCACCCAGACAAGTTATTGCTTATATGTTTACAGTTGTACGAGTAATAGTTCTATCATGTTAGGCATTATTATGACCTGGTTATTGTTTTCATTTGGACATAAGGAGATATGATTATGTGTCAAATTGACAATGAATGAATTATGATGACTATTCTCAGTTGTCAGCTTGACTACATCTGGAATGAACTACAATCCAGAACTTATAAAGATCTTGTGAAAAGGAATTAAATAAAAGTTTAGGTCAAAACATGGTGGTACACATATTTCAGCCCAGGACAGAGGCAAGTGGATCTCTGAGTTTAAGGCCAGGCTTGTACAGAACAAGTTCTACGTAAATAAATGCATAGGTCCAGGCATGGTGGTATATACTTTTAATCCCAGCACTTAGAAGACAGAGGCACGCAGACCTCTGAATACAAAAACAAGGTCAGTCTTATAGATCAAGTTTCAGGACAACCAAGCTTAGGCAGTGATGGAAACCATTAAAAACAGAAAACTTATGGAGATGTAATAGAATAAATGGGTCCTGTTCCAGCCTCTGAAAACAGCAGCAGAACTTGGTAGCTTCAGCCACATGACTCTGGCTTTAGAGTCTAGAATAAAAGAGGCTACTGGGACAATTGGTGCTTGTTAGCTGGAGCTAAGAAATTAGTGGTGATTAAAAAGAGTCTAGTATCACTGAGGTGAAATCTTCTGGGAAGTGTTTTCTGGGAGTACAATGAAGATGTGTTCCAGAGGTAGACATTGTGGTGACAGCTGGACTTGGTAATGTGTAAGAGTCACCAAGGCAGACCGGTTTTAAAGGCATGAAGGGATCATGGAAAGCAGCAGAGGCTTGGCACTTTGAGGAGCTGGGAAAGGACATTGGTAAAAGTGTAGCCTCAATGTCAGTTGAAGGCCTAGGACTGAAGGGGTCATTCAGAGAAGTTCAGGGTTGGAACCATGAAAAGACAACAAGAGGCTACTAGTGGAAGTACAGCCAGCGGGATACACCATTGTTTTAGAGATGCCGGCAAAAGGATGCACACCAAGTCCTAGAATCTGTAAAAGTGAAGCCTAGGTTGCCTTGGAGACCCCCAAAAGGTTAATGGTGACAGAACCATGGAATACCTGCTGAAAAAAGCCACTAACAGCAAGTAGAAACAGCCCAAGAGAAAGAAGTGTGCTGTGGTCAACAAAGTTGAAAGAGTTGAAGATGTTAAGAGCATTGTGACATCAGGTATGGGGATGCGTTTGAAGTCTGCTCAGCCAGTTAGTTTTTGGTTGTGCTCTGGTCCAGTATTTTCTTACTATGCTCCCTTCCCTACATTTTGAAATGGGAATACATATTCTGTGCCTTGAAATGTTGGAAGTATGTGGTTTGCCTTTTGCTTTTCATTTTAATGGGATTCTAGTTAAGAGATTGCGTGAGTCACAGAAGAGACAGGAGACTGTCTTCCACAGACAGCCAGGAGACCCTGATATTTTGTTCACTTGGCAGAGTGTGAGCATAGGAAACCCCAAAACCCACCCCTAGTGACACACTTTCTTGGTCATGGTGTCTCTCCACAGAGGTGGTTGTCAGCATTTATCTCCCTTCTCCTTTCTTTCGGAAGGAGCAGGTGGCCATCTGACACAGCGTTAGCCTCCACATATTCCAGTTGCTTTCTGCCTCTACTTCAACCATAAGATAAATGACCATCTGTAAAAGACAAGAAACAAAATCTTGATGTGGTTCATCCAGCCCCTGTCTAATTTTAGAAAGTTCTTCTTCTTTTTTTTTTTTTTTTTTTTTTTTTTTTTTTATTCCGAAATCAGTGCCCTCAGAAAACAAACGTGCTCCTTTCAGGAATAGCAGTACCTATCTCCCTCCTTCCCCAATTAGGTCCAATCATCATTTCAGTTCTCAGGTAGAGGAGGATATAATATTTCAGGAGAGGGAGCAGATGGCCAGGAGTGCTTATCTTCAAGCAGAACCAACATTTTTACTTTCTATTTTGCTCCATCTGGTTGCTTCTGACCTTGCACTTAAAAAAAAAAAAAAAAAAAAAAAAAAAAGAATCTAGCCTGTAAATTTTTTTTTATTGTGTATCATTATCTAGCTCATAGTCAAGTAAAAAATCTGTCCTAGCCCTTTAAAAATCTTTTAGGTTGCCCCATATCACAATATAGACCTATGCCCAAGTGACCCAGAATTGTAACCAAATATTTTCTCCTTGTCTGTGGCCTTTAACTGTACTTTCTTTCATTTGACTCCGTAGTCCAGGATCTGGAGTGTCATCTTCAGTCCTAACATTTCCCTCAAGTCCCTGCTCAGGTGTCACTAGTTGACTTTTTGATTGACCAATGCAGATCTTGTCTGCTGGACCTGGAATCTGAGAACCTGAAAGAATAGTGTGCACTACAGTCTAACGCTGTAGACAAACCTACTTAAATTTTAGTTTACTTTTATACATGAATATAACAAAGAAAGCAGCAATCCAAGGAAAGTTGTTTGAATTCAGAGAAACATGATCAGAAAAATATGTAAATAAATGCCAATAAGTACATGATAAATATTAACAGAGCAGCTCTTTCCCAGAATTTTTCTCAGGATGAACCAATTTAAGCACAATTATCTGGCATGTACTATATATAGATGTATTTGGGAAAGCACAAAAGCAAAGCAGAAAGCCACATCCAGATTCAGGGTACAACCAAATTGGGTTCTATAGCTATGTTCTGACATCCAACAAGAATAAACATATATTATAAATTGAACATATGAAATGTTTTTTTTATAAGAGGTATAAAATTACATCCAAGAACAATCCAGGTAACAAAATGCACCTAAGGTAAAAAGCCCTCTGACTTTTCTCTGGAGCCTGTCTCACAATTGCCCAAGCTATTGTATAGCAGGAGTTATTCCTTGGACCTTGTTATGACAGTGCATATGTGAAATCCTCTAAGAATTGCTTTAGTCGTTGTGAAACCCTGTGCATTGTGTCAGGATGTATAAGTAGAAACCTCAGAGATGGAACTGGAGGCAGAACATCACCAACAGGTACAGTGGAATGTTTCCTAAAACAAAATCTAAGAAAACATGGGACATCTAGGCATATGGGAGTTTGGGGAAAGAAGATTAATGGGAGTGTGGTAAAAGACAGATTTAGTCAGGAATTATCTACTAAACAGCTAAGAGCCTCAGTTAGTCTAATGTACATTTGCAGTGATGTTCAGAGAGCAAACCATAAATTAGTGTTGGAGAGATATGCAATAATGGTACCCAGCCCATAGTGTGACCTAAGACAATGGAGTGTAGTGGAACCTGTGTGCCTCTGAATAGCATTTTCTGAAAAATGGAGTGCTGAGAATTTTCACCTGCATGCCATTCATATGATACATAAGTCTCAGAACTCACCTGGGGGGGGACTGTGGGCTGTGAAAGGTATCCTGGTTCCCAGTTGAGAGGTTTGAAATCCTGGTGAGCCTAAGGGACAATAGGCATTTACTTAAAACTCCCAGGTAACCAGGCGCCTTCACTAGCCACAGCCCTCCATAGATAGGCCATCATAGATAGGTCATCAGTCACGAAAGGGCAATGACCCAAGCCCCTCCACAGGGGAGGATGTGACCACAGGTCACATAGGCTCAAGACAGATCTCTATTATAATGAGGTACCTAAAGCCCTGGAGGCTTAGCCAATTAGCTCTTCTTTCCAGATGTTCCTCCCTACAAAAGGTATTTAATCGCAGGCCCACCCTGTTGGGTATGGTTTTTACTCATCCACTTTCCTTCATGGCAATAAATGCCTTAAAATCATGGACAGTCTCTTTCATCAGGATCTGCATAGAGAAGCCCGTAGCCCACAGAACCACCATCCAATCTCCCATAGAAGGCCTCTCTAGGAGCCCTGCTCTTCTCCCTTGGCCCTGGGTGAGATCCAGCCCTCAGGCTCCCATTCCATTCTCTGCTCTTCTGTGGCATCCAGTGGCACATGGGTGTCTAAGAGCCTGGGAACCAGATATTCCCAGCTTCCTTGCAGGCCCAGAGATCCCTGAGCAAGCTCCAGCTGTCAATGCTGGAGTGGGGTAAGTGTGGTCAGGTCAAACTTCCTGTGTCCTGCCTCCCTGTGGAGATGAACCCCACCCCCACCCCCATTAACCCAACACTCAGCACTCTATTTTTTAGAAAATGCTATTCAGAGACACACAGGTTCCACTACACCCCATTGTCTTAGGTCACACTATGGGCTGGGTACCATTATTGCATATCTCTCCAACACTAATTTATGGTTTGCTCTCTGAACATCACTGCAAATGTACATTAGACTAGCTGAGGCTCTTAGCTGTTTAACAGATAATTCCTGACTAAATATGTCTTTCACCACACTCCCATTAATCTTCTTTCCCCATACTCCCATATGCCTAGATGTCCCATGTTTTCTTAGATTTTGTCCAAGGCAGAAGGGTCATAAAATTCAAGGCAAGCCTGGGCTACATAGTATGTTCCTGTCTCATTATAACAGTATAATACACACACATTTATACATGCACAAAAAGTAAATGTCTATATACCCTGCAGTTTAGTTTGTTTAACTAAAAGAAACTCACTTTTTTCCTTTTAGATTTTTGTTTTATTTTTATATAAATAATTTTTTTCACATCTCCATTTCAGTTGTCCCTCCCTTCTCTTATCCCAGTCCCTCCCTCCTCCCTCCCCTATAGCTTAGTCTTCCTGTGGAATTCCAAACAGTGGGAGCAGGGCTGTCTCTGACTCTTTTGCTTATTTTGGGATCCTTTCCTTCTACTGGGTTGCTTCATCCAGCCTTAATACAAGGGGAGGTGCCAAGTCTTACTGCAACTTAATAGACTGTGGTTAATATCTATGGGAGGCCTACCATTATCTGAAGAGAAACAGAGGTAAAACTCGCTTTTTTACACCGTAGTTCCTCATATACAAGCAGAAATGATGATGGCTATTCACTATACTTTAAGCAAGACAACAAACTCAGTGTTCCTTCTGAAATTCATCCTGGACAAAAATGCTAGCTGTCTCCCACCCCACACAAATAGAATAACCAGCAGGTCACTTAGGGCAACCAGATAAATCCACAGCAGCAAAATCTAGACTAGGGCATCTAGACTCCTGCAGAGAAGTAAAATGCCCCTAAGAGAAAGCATCCGAGACAAACTGTAAGAGTGATATCTTCTGTTCAGTGCACTTTTGGTCCTCAAGGGGAAAAGAGTAGATAAAAAACCATGATAGACTAGTCTCAACACTGCCAAGAACAAAATGTAAAAGCCTAAATGGAAAAAAAAAAAATACTATATTATCCCAAATGATCAAGCAAATTGCTTAGAATGTGGAGGGTAAAAGCTACAACACAATGCGTGGGTAAAAGGGACATTAAAGAGAATGAATGAATGAATGAATGAATGAATGAATGAATGAATGAATGAATGACATCAAACACCCATAAAGCAAAGGAGAAGCAGAAGTCCTGGAAATGTTATCCTTGGCAGAAGATGGAATATGCCTGTACTTAAACAATGGCGTGTGACAAGTCTTAAACAGGAAAGTGTATTGGAAAAACAGGCTGCAGGCATGGTGGAGCCCGCATTACGAAATTCAATCTATGAAGGAAAAAAACAGACAAGAGATGAATGATAATCACACCCATGAAGGACAAAATGAAAGCAGATGAGTTCCTCCAAGTACTGACAGCCTCCTGGTTCCAGAACATTCATTATAAATCTCATTATCGTTGCAACACAGGGAAAGATTTTGGAAGTCTGTTGGGAAGGGAAAGTCAGCAAGATACTATTATCTGTCCAACAAAAACAAAGCATTTTTCCCTACCTGTTCCACTGTTCACAATGAACAGGCGTGTTAGAATGTAATCCCAGGTAATGAATATGTAAATGAAGTAAAATAGAAATATATATTTAAAGAAGTAATGACAAGCTTTTACAAATGCACAACAATCTCTACTCGATCTATACAAAACTAAGAACTAACTTTAGCAAGTAAAACTACATGACCACACACCTCCATTAGAGTCTTAAGTTAGAGTCTGCCATATGTCAGTGGTGAGGGCCAGAAACGTTCTCAGTTTCTTTGTCTGTAAAACGAACATAGTAAACACGTCACCAGGCTTTGGAAGAGTTAGTTTCAATGTCACATTAAAACAAAATCTGACATATATGGTCAATGCTCAAACTAGTGACTTTTTTTTACTTGCTGTTACCTACTAAGCTGATAAAGAGAGCTAACCTTCCAAAAACCTTTCTGTCCTAAAAGTCTTATGTTTTCATTCTTCTATAATTTGAGGATCCTCAAAAAACTAAACACAGCTGAGTATGGTAGCACATACCAACTGTTTGAGAGAGTAGGAAACAGAACTGCTTGAACCTAGAAATTCCAGACCATCCTGAACATAAGAATTCTCATCTGAAAAACACCACACACACACATGCACATGTGCACACACACACATACACACATATATGCACATACACACCCATACACACACACACACACACACACACATCCAGCAATTCCAGCAATTCTATGAGATAGATACATAAAAGCA
Source organism: Micromys minutus (assembly GCF_963924665.1). Taxonomy (NCBI): domain Eukaryota; kingdom Metazoa; phylum Chordata; class Mammalia; order Rodentia; family Muridae; genus Micromys; species Micromys minutus. The sequence continues at coordinate 87,572,445 of NC_137969.1, read as the reverse complement.
TTGTAAGCAGGACCAGTATTATATCAATGTTCATTACAGCATTGTTTATAGCAGCAAAAAAAAAAAAAAAAAAGCTGAGAGAAAACTCATGTCTATTACTGTTGAGTGGATAAATAAAATATATCATATAGAGAGAGTGAAATTTAGATACATGCTACAGTTTAAGTGGATCCTGACATTATATTAGATAGAGTAAATCAGATTTTAAAAAGGGACAAATGACATATTATTTTATTATACAAAATATCTAAATTAGGCAAATTCACAAAGAGAAAATAGAGTCAGCCATTGACTTCAGAGAGAAGTGGGAAATGTGGAGTCACTGCCCAAAGGGGTAACAATATTTTGTCTAGGATAATGCAAGAGTTTTGAAAATAGATAATGGTGACAGTTGCATAACAATTAAATGTTTTAAACGGCATGCTTTAAACTGTTGAGATTGTTTTCCCTACAAAGCCACCCATAACTCCATCTTTCAAACACTAGAGAGGCAATATTCATATGAGAGAGATAAATTCATGTGTGAGACCTCTCTCTCTCTCTCTCTCTCTCTCTCTCTCTCTCTCTCTCTCTCTCTCTCTCTCTCTCTCTCTCCTCTCCCAGGAATGGAGATAATAATCTCAGGTGTGAAGGGATGTCATGAGGAACTAAAAAAACAATGATTGACAGATCAGCCTGTATTCCTCAGTGAGCACTGCTAACATACCAGTGAAAGTAAGAACCAGAGACAGAACTGGTTGGTTCTGGAGTAAAGTCTGAATTCCCAAGATTCACTCAGTTGAAGTATAAGCTGAATTGTTTACAGTTTGAAGGCAACAAAACCATCATTGAAGCAGGGATTCAATCCCACTTTATTCTTCCCACCTCTGAAAAACATCTTTGTAGTCCTTTATGAGACAGAACCACATGGCTCTTAGAGGCAAGTTGAAACTCTTGAATAAAACTCACACAGCACATCATAATCCAGCTTGCTTATCTGTCTATACTTCTGATTCTCGCTGTATCTTACTTACCAAGATGCTGAGATAATCCCAGATCCTCCTGAAAAGTTTCTATTATGCTGCTTTTCTGTTTCCCCCCAATGTTTCTAGTCAACACTTGGTCATCACCTAGCTATGAAGTTTCATGACCCACCATGACTGAGTCAGCTGTTTCTATAATGACCTTGTATAATGCCTCCCCCTTTAATTCCTGTTCTTGTGTCTCTTAAATAAAGCTGTCCGTACTTGAACTATTCACCACCTTACTTCAAGTCCTTAACATAGTGCCTGAAGTGCTTGGCTCAGAAACACAGGCTGATTACATAGATGAGTGGGCTTGGCTAGACAGGATAGAGATGGATGGATGGTCTAGCACTGGTTCTACAGATAGAAGTTAATTTTGAAAGGTGGTATCAGATCCTATCATGTTTTTGAAATCTCTCTCAGGTTTTTATCATATGGTTAAGGATCATTTGAAATTTGTCCGTATTAATGAGAAATAGTAAGTGGTAGCACAGGTCCCAAACAAAGGAAGTAGGGAAACTGTTTATTAAAACCATTGGTGCTCTCAAGTCTTCACTATTAAGATGTCTACATTTGTCCCCATACCACTTTTTGAACTAGCATGATGGTGGTTGATGTTGTTGTTGTTGTTGTTGTTGTTGTTGTTCTTCTTCTTCTTCTTCTTCTTCTTCTTCTTCTTCTTCTTCTTCTTCTTCTTCTTCTTCTTCTTCTTCTTCTTCTTCTTCTCTTCTTCTTCTTCTTCTTCTTCTTCTTCTTCTTCTTCCTACTCCCCTTCCTCCTCCTCTTCTTCTCTTCCTCTTTCTCCTCCTCTTTTTTTTTCATCTTTTTTTTCGAGACCAGGTTTCTCTGAGCTATGGGGGTCCTGGAAATCATTCTGTGAACCAGTCTGGCTTCAAATTCAGAGATCTACCTGGCTCTGCCTTCAGCATGATGAAATTAAAGGTGTGTCTCACCACCACTCAACTACAAGCATGGTTCTTAACTTTTTTGCTCTTACTGATAGTGTCAGAGCCTGAATAGCTTAAAATTCCTGTCATCACTGGCTTCACCAGTACTCCCAAACCACAACAGCTCCTCTGTCCAGACTTTTCAATTTCCATGTACACTCCCATTTCTAGTCCTATTGTTAGTATTAAGAAGTACTAATCCAATATACAGCCATTAAACCCAGACAATATCACAGATGCCAAGAAGTTCCTGCTGACAGGAGCCTGATATAGCTGTCTCCTAAGAGGCTCTGCCAGAGCCTGACAAATACAGAGGCAGATGCTCACAGACAAACAACCATTGGACTGAGAACGGTGTCTCCAATGGAGAATTCAGAGAAAGAAATGAAGATGCTGAAAGGGTTTGCAACCCCATAAGAACAACAATATCAACCAACCAATCTACTCCCCACCCAGAGCTCCCAGAGACTAAACCACCATCCAGAGAGTATACATGGAGGGACTCATGGCTCCAAGCACATATGTAGCTGAGGATAGCCTTTGTCAGGCATCAATGGAAGGAGAGGCCCTTGGTCCTGTGAAGGTCTGATGCCCCAGTATAGGGGAATGCCAGGTCAGAGAGGCGGGCAAGAGTGAGTGAGTGGGTAGGAGAGCATCCTCACTGAAGCAGGAGGAGGGTATGATTTAGGGGGGTTCTGGAGAGGAAACCAGGAAAGAGGATAACATTTGAAATGTAAATATAAAAAATTCCCAATAAAACCCAAACCTGAACCCCCCCCCCAAAAAAAATACTTCATGGACTAGGAAGTTGGATTAATCAATAAAGTGCTTGCCACTAGAATCCTTCTAAAAAGGCTGGGTGTGCTTTGAGTAGCCTTCGTCTACTCAAAGGACAAACATGTGGAGAAAGAATTTAGGGAAAAGATACCCTTCACAATAGTCACAAACAATATGAAATACCTTGGTGTGACTCTAACTAAGGAAGTGAAGGACCTGTATGACAAGAACTTCAAATCTCTAAAGAAGGAAATCGAGGAAGATCTCAGAAAATCAAAGGTCTTCCATGCTCATGGATTGGACAGATCAACATTGTAAAAATGGCCATCTTACCAAAAGCAATCTACAGATTCAATGCAATCCCCATCAAAATTCCAACCCAATTCTTTATAGAGTTGGAAAGACAAATGTGGAATTTCATCTGGAATAACAAAAGGCCAAGAATAGGGAAATCCATCCTCAACAACAAGAAAACATCTGTGGGAATCACCATCTCTGATCTCAACCTATATTACAAGGCAATTATGTTAAAAACTGCATGGTACTGGTACAGAGATAGGAATGTGGATCAATGGAATAGAATAGAAGATCCAGAAATGAGCCCTCACATATATGGTCACTTGATTTTTGACAAAGGAGCAGTAAACATTCAATGGAAAAAGGACAGCCTCTTCAACAAATGGTGTTGGTCAAACTGGCACTCAGCATGCAGAAGAATGAAAATAGACCCTTTCTTATCTCCTTGTACAAAGCTCAAGTGCAAGTGGATCAAATATCTCCACATTAAACCAGGTACACTGAAACTGTTAGAAGAGAAAGTAGGAAAAACCTTAGAACACATAAGCACAGGAGAAAATTTCCTGAACAGAACACCAATGGCTCATGCTCTAAGGTCAACTATTGACAAATGGGACTTAATGAGATTGCAAAGTTTCTGTAAGGCTAAGGACACTGTCAAGAAAACAAAACAGCAGCCAACAGAGTGGGAAAAGATCTTTACCAACCCCACATCTGATAGAGGCCTAATATCCAAGGTATACAAAGAACTCAAGAAGCTAGACACCAGAGAATCAAACAACCCTATTAAAAAATAAGGTACAGAGCTAAACAAAAAGTTCTCAATTGAGGAATATAGAATGGCTGAGAAGCATCTAAGGAAGTGCTCAACATCATTAGCCATCAGGGAAATGCAAATCAAAACAACCCTAAGATTCCACCTCACACCAGTCAGAATGGCTAAGATCAAAAACTCAGATGACAGCAAATGCTGGTGAGGATTCAGAGAGAGAGGAACACCTCTCCACTGTTGGTGGGGTTGTAAACTGATACAACCACTCTGGAAATCAGTCTGGGAATTCCTCAGAAAATTGGACATAATACTACCTGAAGACCCAGTTATTCCACTTCTGGGCATATACCCCAGAGAAGCTCCAACATACAACAAAGGCACATGCACTACAATGTTCATAGCAGCCCTACTTATAATAGCCAGAAGCTGGAAAGAACCCAGATGTCCTTCAGTAGATGAATGGATACAGAAAGTGTGGTACATTTACACAATGGAGTACTACTCAGCTATCAGAATCAATGACTTTATGAAATTCTTAAGAAAATGGAGGCATCTAGAGAATATCATCCTGCATGAGATAACCCAGTCACAAAATAACAGACATAATATGCAATCATTGAAAATTGGATGCTAATCCCAGAAAGCTCTGAACACCCTAGAAACAACTCACAGGCTATATGAAGTTCAAGAAAAAGAAAAAGAAAAGAAAATGGAAAACCCTTATGCTTAATCTTTATACACCAAGAAAACTTTGACTATTTCCAGGTTACACCTTGTTTTACATGTACTTTATGCTCATTGTAACTAGTAAAATCTTAATGCACACTATCAAACCTTTAAAAAAACCAAGTACTGACAAAAATGTATTCGCATACTTTTATGCAAAAATGCTTAAAATCTGTACATTTATCTTTGTTTTTTAAAATAAAGTTGTTCAATTAAAAAAAAAGATTGGGTGTGGTACGTAGCACACATCTGTAATCTTGGCACTGGAGATGTGAAGACAGGAGAATTTCCGGTGCTCAAAAAAAATCCCAAAACCTAGATCCCAGTGAAAAATTCTAACTCAGAAAACAACATGTATGGCTCTTTAGGAATGGCCCCAGAAGTTCACCTCTAGCTTCTAACACACATGAACATACACCTACAAAAAAATATCTACATGCAAACCCATCCAGACGTGCTTTGTATGGAATGTAGCTCTAATAAAGAATCTAGAAAGAACTAAAAAGTTGAACACCAGGAACCAGTAATCTAGTCAGAAAGTGAACAATGAACTGGAAAACCAAATCCAAACACTAAAATTTCTATTCACCTATCATAATGACTGTCTCTAAGAAAAAAAAATAACAAATATTGGTGAAGATGTGGGGAAAAGGAACTACAGATGGGATTGTAAGTAAGTTATACTAGTCAAGATATGAAGTCAGCCTAGATCTCCATTGATAAATGACTAGATAAAACTTGATGGTGTGTGTGTGTGTGTGTGTGTGTGTGTGTGTGTGTGTGTGTGTGTGTATCAGAATAGGGCTAACCATAAATCGCATAACAGTTATGTCATTTGCAGGAAAATGAACTACAAATTGTCATCCAAATTATCATGACTCAGAAGTAAAGTATCACAACTTTTTTTCTCATCTGTAGACTCCTTGGAGGTAGGAATAATATCTATGTAGAAACTAATAGAAAAGAAGATCAGGAAAGAAAGCAGGGTGAGAGGTAAGTGGTGATGTCTATGTAAAGATGAACAAAATATGTTATATACAGGATGAAATGTCCCAATAAATCTGGCTACTGATATAATTAGTATGCACTATCAACCAATAAAAATATGTGGTCACCACAATAATTTATTTTCAGTTGAGTCTTGTCAGTGTATGAATGTATATGTTCTTTATAGCATCATATTATAAGGCAGTAAATTCATGTTATATGCTTGTAAAATTAAGTTTTGAACTCATGTTTGAAGCCAGGTGGTGGTGGTACATGCCTTTAATCTCAACACTTAGGAAATAGAGGCAGATGGGTCTCTGTAAGTTTGAGACTACCCTAGTCTACATAGTGAGTTCTAGGACAGCCGGGACTTCACAGAAAAAAAGAAAAAAAAAAAAAACAGTCTTGAAAGACTAAAAGTAAACAAATAATCTAAAATCAAAATTAAGAATGTTATGTTTAAAACCAAATACTGTAACAACCTATTATTTTGCGTGTGTGTGTGTGTGTGTGTGTGTGTGTGTGTGCCTTTAAATATGTAAAAACTAAAATCTATACACTTCACTAGAAAAATAAAAAAAAAATGTTTTTTTCCACTGTTTAAAATCATCATGAATGCCTGCTTAAGTCAACATCGTTTGACTGAGCAGAACACTGCCTCTGTTCCTTTAGCAACTAAGAGAGAATAGCCCTGTAATAGCAGCTCAACTCTCCAGGTGTCTAGCAGGGCAAAAAGAGAATAAAAGTTATTTGTTTGGCCTGGTTTTGTGACAGTGTCTTACTATGTATTCCAGGCTGGCCTCCCACTCTCTAAACTCTTGGCTTAGCCTCCCAAATGCTGGAGTTACAGATGTGAACCACCACACCCAACTTCAGCAGCTACATGGAATCATCCTGCTATTTAAGTTCATTTTTTTAAACATTACTTATTTTGGCATCCAAAAATTTTTCTTTAAAAAAAAAATGATAGGCAATAGCAATTTTAAAGATATCTTTGGAAGATATACCTAGATGGTCACTTGCATTTGAGTAATAGTTTTACCCAGTAGGTTGAAGCAGTTTACAGATTTTTCAGGGACCAGTATTGTCCTTGGGGAAGAGAAGACTTGGTACTCAGATCAGTTAGGATCTAATTTCCCTGTGCCTCAGTTTTCTAACCTGCAAGATGGAGATAACAGTGATGTTGCAGTCATAGACCTTTAGACACAGCCCAATCCATTATTCCTTGTTCTGCTGCCTCTCCTGGCCAGTGGCTCAATCTCACTGGAAGTTGGAAGTTAATCTGTCTGGGCAAGATGACAAGTCCAGGTTTTAAAATTCCAATGACATGCTTATTTTTTACCCATAATGTATTAAAAGTATGCAGCTCTCATTTGGACAAACAGTTCAGAGAAATTCTGTATTGTTCAGAGACATTTTTCTATTATTTTTATAGATACTAACATGTGCCCGATGAATTTTTTTTTTCAGCATCTGGTATTTGAGAGAGTTGAAGTACATAAATGACCAGGTTTCATTCTCCGGGCTTCAATCCTGTAATTTCAGGCCCTGAAGGAAGTGTGATGCTCTGTCTCTTCAGCCCTGTGGAGAGGATTTAACTACTATCAGGTCAATATGTAAGGGCAGCTGCTCTTATTTAAGAATAATATGACAACCCAGCATCTAAATGACTGTTCTGTGTCTAATAAAGCCAGACTGAGATATTTTCCATATCGTTGTTCAATTTCCATTTTATAACTCGTGTTATCAGTTCCTGTTTGAGCTGTCAGCAGAGGAATTTTATCCTCTGGTTGTCAGAAAATGAATGCTATGCAATCCAACATCTTACACTTTTGTCTGGACTTCCAAAAAGTAGAGATTCAGTTTGTCACCATGTGCCAGTTCCATTCCATTAAGTTTTCATTGACTTCTCTTGCTGCACCCGCCCATGTAGATTAGAGAAATTTACAGTTACTTATCTTATCTCTCCCTGCATTTTATTTAAGTCCTTCTAGAGCAGGAAACAGGACAACCTTCAAACTGTAAATGAAAAAAAAAGTATTTCACTTAATTCAACAGTACCAATAAATAGCTCAAGTGTTTCAGTCTTACAAACAAACACAAGTCAACTACAATGTAGATAAGTAAGATCTCTGTTCCAAGAAGTCACATGAAGGAAAAACATGTTTTGTCCACCCAGACAGCCACAGGATATGATCATGGCCCTGGAAAGAAGTAGGAGCCTCTGCCATCTTGAACATCTAGTCTCAACCCTCAGTCATTGCTCACCCTTGGCCCTGCACCATCTTTAGCAGCAGGAGCTTAAAACAACAGCACCACCCTCCTTTGGCTCAAAATCATTCATAATCAGATGACAGAGATAAATCAAGCAGGCATGTGGCTTATCAGATTCCAGGCACTGTGCTTAATTAATGATTTACATGGAACTCTTACCCAATATTACTATGCAAAAAAACAAAAACATGAAGTGTATGGAAGACAAATTTCTGAAAGTTAAGATATTTTAATGTTTAGTTTATATTTCACTTTATTGCATCCTTATTTAAAAGAGTCACCATCAGTTATAGGTTATCCATATTTTTACGACATCTGCTTGTATGTGTTTTAAAGTATTTATTCAAAATTACACGGAGAAAATTAGATGTGTAGGTCTCATCAAAAAACCATAGGCAACTGAGGAAAGCTGGGAATGGAAAAGGAACTTTCCCCAGGGAGAACACTAATGGCTGTACAGTGCCAAACAGTCATTTCTGAAAACATACATAGAGGTAACATTATATGGACCAAACAGGTTGTTTTTAAGGATATATATAATCAATTGGTTAAAAAGAAAAAGAGAGGCAATGAATTTGAAGGAGAACAGGGTGGGAGGGGTGTGTGGAAATGTTTGGATAGAGGAAAAGGAAAGGAGAAATGCTGTAAATTATAATATCAATAGTGCTTTTAAAAAGAAAAACTGTTTACTTAAGGAACTGAATGCTTTTTACTCCAGGTTTTTGGATGGAAGTGGGAGATGATCAGGTCTCGCTAACGCACACACCATCGGAAGCTGCATATTATAATATGGTGTTGCCAGCTACGCCCTGCTTTGAGGCACTTGAAATATGGCTAGAACTGTTGTGGTGCCATATTCCTGCTTTTAAAAACTGAAGCAATAGCTGAGAATGAGGGTACACAGTGCAATCCCAGCACCTGGGATGCTGGCTGGGGAGAAGGACGAGGTGAGGACCAGTATAGTGAGCACTTGCCTCAGTGACAAGAAAGACAGTAAACACTGAAGCAGTGCAAAATGTTTTGGCAGGACATGTATGTTGCTTCACATTTGTTATATATAGTTTTCCATGTTCTCTCTCTCTCTCTCTCTCTCTCTCTCTCTCTCTCTCTCTCTCTCTCTCTCTCTCTCTCTGTGTGTGTGTGTGTGTGTGTGTGTGTGTGTGTGTGTGTGTGTGTTGTGAGGGAGTGGGGGATTTGCTATTTTTAGTGTTACATATACATCACTTATTTAGTTTGTGTCTGCATAATGATTGATCTAAACTATTTGATAATTTTCTTACTGTATTACATTATATTGTATCCTTAATATTTTAGTCAGATTTTATGAGATGCTGTGACATCTATAACTGGCAATCATAAGAATGAAAAAACATTATTTTAATCATAACAATTATTTTTAAGCTTAAATGTAAATATGGACAGTTTCAAGTCTGAAGACAAAAATCCATGACTGATGCAGAACTGTGTAGCTACAGCTAATAATGCTGTGCTAGCTGTTTGGTAACATGCTTGTCTTACGCTTACAGGCATGAAGATCTGAATTTAACCCCCAAACCCATGTGAAAAACAAATAAAGAAAAATCCAAACACAACAGAATACTAAACACTTGTCATTTCAGCTCTGGAGTAGTAGAGACAGGTAGGTCTCTGGGTCCCTGATTAGCTCCTACTCTCACTAAACAGGAAGGGCGGCATCTGTAAAACAGCAGCCATGTTTCTTCTCTCCTCCACATGTGCACATTCGATGTTCACAGAAGTAAAAATGAAAGACAGGAAAATGGAGGAAAGATCAGTGATATGCTGCAAATTCTACAATGAATGGCTGCTGCAATTTGCTGGAAGTAGAATAAAATGAGACAGATAATTGTGTGTATTTCATTCAGCAACGATAAAGTGTATTTCATTAAGAGGGGCTTTCAGCAAAAGCCAAGTAGATTTGATAAACTCTCAACACTCAAAGAAGAAATCATGAGATTATATATTAAAACTGTATATTTAAGGAAAATGTCAAAACTTACTTTTAAAATATTTTATATGTATGTTTTACCTGATTCATGTATGTGTACCATGTTCATGTCTAATGCCCACAGAAATCAGAAGAAAACATGAGAGGCCCTGGAACTATAGTTACAAATGGTTGTGTACCACATTTGGATTCTGGGAGCTAAATGTGAGTCCTCCACAAAAGCTACAAGTGCTCTTAACCAATGAACTATTCCTCCATTCCCCAAGAACGTTTTTGTTAATTTAAAAAATATAAGCATAAACTTGTGTCATTGGCCAGTTGTTAAAGTGCTTCACTTCACACACATATACATAAAAGATTAGGGCACATTCTTAGATGGAAAGATGCTAAAGGAAAATTTAAAAAGTAGATAGCACCTGAGGAATGATTTCTGAAGTCATCTAGCTTTTACATGCATGTACACATATGTGCAGGTACATGTGGACACACACACACATCTGTATGTCCCTACTCAAGAAACAGAATGTAAGATCTGTTGATTCAAATTCTGAGAGACTCCAACTTTCTTTTATTTTTCCCCCATGTGGGCTTTGGTTTTCTGGTTTGTTTTGTGTTTTCGTTTTAAATGTAGGTAAGTCGGAAGATAAAAAATACTGTCCCATAAGTACTCTAGATACACTTCAACACAAAGAATGTTTAATTTGCCTAAAAAAATGTTGCTTATTCACTATCAAACTCATTCCACAATTATTTTAAATATTCTACATCTGTCAAAGAAGTTTAGAGAGATACTAAACATTAAGCAAATACTTTTCCAGCTAAGGTTAATCAAAGATCAGATTTATTAGAAATTTCAAAGGCAGACTAGTGTTTCCTTTACTTCTTTGTTTCACTCTATGATGCATCTTAAAAATATTTATGCTTTTTGTTGAAGCTCTCCATGAACTGTGCCCTGTATACTGTTGTTAAATCATTCATTGTATATATGCAAAAGCAATGAGTTATTTGAAAGACATTTAAAACAATGAATTTAATAGTTTCTTGCCTTCTTTGCCAATGTTCTTGTATTGAAACATGAAAGGGCTTTATAAGGATTTACTGCCTGTTTACTTAAATACAAGGTTTTCTTATAAAAAAAAGTTGGTTGAGTATTTCTAAATAAGATAAAGACCCAAAAGGCAATATGATTTATGTTTTTATTTGTAATATCATACTACTCCTGAAAGAGCCAGATTTAAAAATCTTAAGGAATTGAAAGCTTACCTTTGATCTAGCTAATTAAATTTGAGAATTTTAGTTGAGATGGAGACTTTTCATGATATAATCAATTAACTCACTTTGCCGTTTTTAGTCGTTGTTTACATGCACAACATTTTGACTGTAGTTGATAGCATTATATAAATTGCATTAAAAAGAAACTGTAGAAAAAGATGAAGAGAACAAGTGACTTTCCTACAATCAATTAATCAATCAACCCAAGTTTTAAATTCAATGTTAACTTCATATAAGAGTTAATTAATTTATTTAACTTGATCAGACAAAATTTTGGAACTAGTAGCTTTTTCTTTCTTAGAGTGAGTAGTGGTCAAATGACAGAACCAGGTGTGATGGCACGTACCTGCAGTCCCAGCGTTCAGGAGGTTGTGGGAGGAAGGTTAGGAGTTCAAGGCCATACTGTGCTACATAAGCCCCAGGTCAGCCTGGTCTACATGAGATCCAGTCTTTCAAAAATTGTAAATTGTGGAGGAAAACAGACCAGATATGGGTGGAAATATTAAAGAATAACTTCAATTAACAGAGAATTTGGAAGTATGTTTGGAAGATTGTGTGTGTACCTTGCATGTGCGTGCGTGTGTACATGTGTGATTTTTTTAACTATAAATTTATAAAATCAAATGCTTTAACCATTTCCCATTTAGAATTGAGTATCTGCGCTAAAGAAATGGCTTAGGGTTAAGAATGCTTGTCGCATAATCATGAAGACCCAAGTTCAGATCCCAGCACCTACAGAACAAGCCTGGTGTCTTGCAAATGCCTGTAACTCTAGATAGGAAGCATCATATATACTTCTCTGGCCTTTGGGTACACACAAGCATGTGCATAGGAACACATACACATGTAATTTTAAGAAGAATATACCATCATATCTGGTTAAAAGTATATAAAGTATACATAACATGAAGGGGAAAAACTAAAATACTTAATTTTTATATTCATTACACATTAGAAGAAATATTTGGGTTATATAAAATACATGGTTTGAACAAATTTGCCTGGTTCTTTTTCCTTTTCAAAAAATATGACCAATAGAAATTTTTAAGTTAAGAGGAACATTTACTTCAGTTGTGTAGCCTCTGGTAAATTGTTCATGTTCCTGTAAACAACCTCTCACTTATCCCATAAGGAATCCTAAGGAAAGTCAATGGAAAATAAATTCAGTGTAACAGGCATGAGAAACTAGTTCAGAAGAGGGAGGTCGGCAGAAGTAAGAATGGGACATAAAACAAAAAATGGGATTAATATGATCAAAATACATTGCATACATATATAAACATGTTATAATAAAATCATAACTAATATAATAAAACCAAATAAATGAATAATTAATACATACTAGTAAAGATAACAGATAAAGAATTTTATTTGCATATATGAGTTTAACATGAATTTCTATCAGGATACTGGTGTAGAAGACACTGAGGATGGCTAACTAGAGAAGCCACTCGATACCCAACTGAAATGAGAGCTCTTTTTTCCTCATAGATATTTTTAAGGTCTTGTTTGTTGCTTGACACTATCTTCCTGGACTTTCCTCTTTTAACTTTAAAAGGAAATCAGAGGAAGGCCATTTCTGGAAGTTTAAAGTCAGATTTCCTCTAGACATCTAGCTGGCCAGTGAAAATATTGTGAGAATCTGTTCAGAGAAACCAGATGTGAGATTGAATGGTCTTCCTACTAAGTGTAAGAGAAGTCAGGTGTGACACTGAATGACCTCAGGACTAAGTGCAAGAGAAGCCTTAAGGCTTTTGTCCTTTGAGCTACCAGAGGCTCCTAGGAAAGAAGAGAACTGATTTTCTGAAACTATGAAAATCTAGTACTTTATGGTATTAAAAATGTTACCTAAGAAAGTAAACAATTGTTTTTGTAAAGAAAAAATATGAAGCTTGATGAAGAAATGATTAAGGATGGAGGCTCAAGTTTCATAAGAGAAAGATACTTGATTTGCTTTCCTATGTCTGTATTCCTTTACATAGCAACGTGAGTCATTGGGACCTAATACTTTGTGCTTAGTTTTAAGAATTATGTAGAGGTATTAGCATAAATGATCAGAATGTCTTTTTGTCTTGTTGGCTGTGATCTGGGAAAGGATACTTTAGTCTGGAGAGGCAAAGTACTGTGAAGAGCTACCCATTTACAGAGTTGTAGAACGTGACACCCAGACATGGAAACTGGGAGGGAACAAACCTTTGTGCAGCAAGCTTACCAACAGCCTCCATACAGGTCTTCCTTACACTGCAGTCTGAGCCCTGGGGCTGGGCACCATGTAGGCAGCTAGCACCTTTTACTGGGAGCATTGTAAAATGAGGTCATTTCCATAGAGCGTTTGTTGTCTAATTGGCAAACTAAATCCAAAACATAAGCAATTAAATAAAAGTAATGATTTGCCCCCTTTGAATTTTGTTTCTATACCTTTTCTTAATAACAAGAAAACAAACCAAACCAAAAACCTCTTTCAGTTATTTTTGGAAAAGTCGGTGGATCTACAGACATACACAAACAACCTTTACTAATAAAGTCTCACATGCCAATTTTTCTTGTAATGGCTTGCATGAATCTTCCCTGTATGTGTTACCCGCACTTAAATACTGCTGTAAGACATCTTCCTGATGGGGCCAGTAAAACTTAAGAAGTGAATACAAGTCCGGGCAAGTGGAAGGTCTGCAGTTAATCTTCACTTGTTCCAGCTATAACACAGATTCTTTCTTGCTCACATTATTCATTCTATTGTTTGAACTTATGTTAGAGCTGACATCTTCAAAATGCTTAGCAAAAAGTCTTCTCAGAAATAGAAAAGCCTGTGCACAAAGTACATGAACAAAAGAGGCCCAGCAAAGGGCACACCAAGGGACAAAGGAATGTGAAAGTGGAAAGGCATTTAGAGAGAGGTGAATAAACAAAGAAAGGAAGGAAGGAAGGAAGGAAGGAAGGAAGGAAGAAAGAAAGGAAGGAAGGAAGAAAGAAAGGAAGGAAGAAAAGAAAGAATGAGGCCTGACTTACTATACACTTTGAACAAGATTGTCACATGTAGCAATCACAACTATTTACCAATGAGTTCTTAAATGTAGTAGGATTTCAATTTTTTTAACTTTCCTAAATCTCTATAGATTATTATAAAAATTCTTGAATGAATAATATGTGGGGAAATTTGTTGAGACATTTAAAACGCATTTTTATTTTATTTAGTATGAAATAATTTATACTCAAGCTAGTCTGAAATTACAAGACTGAAAACATGTTTAGGAATAAACAGGACCTGGACATTAATAGATACCTGCAGTGCTGACTGAGAGGTAAATTAGGAGAGTTTTAGTACGCAATGTAAGTGGAGATATCCTAAAATGTTCTGCTAGGAGTGTGTGTGTGTGTGTGTGTGTGTGTGTGTGTGTGTGTGTGTGTGTGTGTGTATGCAGCCACCAAACCCAAGCACTATTGCTGATGCCAAGAAGTGTTTACTGGCAAGAACTACATATGTTGCCTCCTCAGTGGCTCTCCCAGAGTCATACAGATACAAATGAGGATGCTTGCAGCTAAACATCAGACTGAACACGGGAACCCCAATGAAAGAGCTAGAGAGAGGACTGAAAGCTGAAAGGTTTGCAACCTCATGGGAAAAACAACATCATCAACCAGCCAAGACACTAAGGTAGAGAGGGTGAATGGGAGAGGGAGCACCTTCATGGAAGCAAGTTGAAGGAGAAGGAGAGAGGGAAATGGGGGGGGAGGGTATAACATTTGAAATGTAAATACAGAGAATATCCAATAAAATTGAAAAAAAAGAATAGAAAATAAATTCTAAACGAACAAGGAACCAGATTCATAAGTCTGTGCTCAATGCTCAGCTGCCAAAAGAATCTCCCCAATTGATCACATAGAAGCTTTGGCTTGAAAGCCACGAATAACAGAGAAATAAGGCTCCCTCCTAGGTAAGGGGTCTCCTGCTCTGGAAAGCACTGTGAGGAAAACTTGAGGGCTGATACTTAGTGAAGCAAGATAAAAAAGAACCATGCTCCATTTTAAATGTAATAAAAATGTAATAGAAGGAGAGGGTTAAGAGATCACCATCCTAGGAATGAGAAAAGTTAAACAAAATTTTAATATAAGTTCTCTTCATTTGAAAGTTCCTATCAGGAGAAAAGCTCTAGAAAATGGTGATAAAGCTTAAATTAAAAATGAGAGAACTGGTTGAAAGCCAGCTTTGGAAAAGCTAATCTTTACCACCTCCTTCATCCTGCCATTCCTGGGTGGCAGATTCTGCCAACTGCAGCAAAGTGACCAAGGGTTTAGGTACTGAAGGCTGTAAAGCAGATGTCTCTGAATGGCCACATTCCTGTCCACGTTTAGGAAGTGTTCCTGCTCTAAACCCAGCTGAATCTAGGTCTTCCCAGCCTCCCTCTCTACTAGTTTCTGCCTGCAGTAGGATGAAAAACTCCAGAGAATGCTCTGAAGGCTTTGGAACAAGCACAGGAGACAGAAGACAAGGGTTTGGGAAATGGTTTGGTTAGTGATGTACTTGAAACACAAGTACAATGACTTGTGTTCCATGTCAAGGACTCATGTCAGAACAAAAACAAAACACAAAAGCAAAACCTAAGTGTGGCAGTGCACATTTCTAATTCCAGGACTAGGGAGGCAGAGATATGATAAACCCTGGTACACGATTCTAATTTCAGGACGGAGGAAGCAGAGATATGATAAACCCTGGGACTCACTGACTAATGAGGCTAAATAGAAACCCTATCTCAAAAAAAAGGTAGATGATGCCTAAGAAATGATACCCAATAGCACACACCTCCGTAGCACACACACATGAGGGAGAGAGAGAGAGAGAAAGAGAGAGAGAGAGAGAGAGAGAGAGAGAGAGAGAGAGAGAGAGACTGATGACAGGGGACACCCAAACAGATCTTTTCTACACCTCAAACCTTGACTTTCAGACTTTTTTTTTATCATATCTTTAGAACCACAGTAATGTTCTTCCAGTCTGAACTTGTGCCCTGAGCAGACTTTGGGTTGGTGATGGTTCCACACTCATTCCCGCAACACCCAGAGGAAGAGCATCTCCCAGGTGCTCTTATATGCCTAGGATCACAGGTGAGGAGGGCACAACATCCACTGCAACACCTGAAGTAACTGGGTCCCCTGGAATCCAGGGACACAGGAACCCCCACCAGCTAGTGGCACGGGTCTCTTTCAGTCTGAACATGTGCCCTGAGCCAACCTTGGGCACTGGTTCTGCACCCATTCCCACAACATCCAGAGGAAGGCCATCTCACAGGTATTCTAGCATGCCCAGGATCACAGGATTACAGAGGAAGCTTGACTCCCAGGGGATCAGACACACTCAGAAGCACAGCAACTCTGACACACTCAAGATCACAGTTGAGGCCACAACCTCTTTCCCAACACCCAACATAACTGGAACCCCACAGGAAGTAGAAAAACACAAACCCCTGCCCAGACAGAGGCAACACCCAGATAAAGCTTGACTCCCAGATGCTCTGAAAGAACAGGACCTCAGAAACTTGGTCACACCAGGATTCTAGTATCTCAGAGGAATCTTGGCTCCCAGGAGCTCTGAAACACCCAGGATCTCAGGACCACAGAATCCCAGAATCACAGAGACTGCTGAGGAGTTCTAATACAACCAGGACCATAAGAAGAACAGGATCCAGTCAGAGACAAAAAGGGCAGGTAGCACTAGAGATAACTAGATGGTGCGAGGCAAGCACAAGAACATAAGCAACAGAAACCAAGGCTATTTGGCATTATCTGAACCCAGTTTTCTCACTACAACAAGTCCTGGATACCCCATCACACTGGACAAGCAAGATTCAGATTTAAAATCACATGTCATGATGATGATAGAGAATTTTAAGAAGGACATCAATAACTCCCTTAAAGAAATACAGGACAATATGGGTAAACAGGTAAAAGCCCTTAAAGTGGAAACACAAAAACCCCTTAAAGAATTACAGAAAAACAAAACCAAACAGGTGAAGGAATTGAACAAAACCATTCAGGATCTAAAAAGTGGAACTAGAAACAATACAGAAATCACAAACAAAGACAACCCTGAAGATAGAAAACCTAGGAAAGTGATCAGAAGTCATAGATGCAAGCATCACCAACAGAATATAAGAGATAGGAGAGAGAATCTCAGGTACATAAGATACCATAGAAAATATTGACACAACAGTCAAAGAAAATGCAAAAATCTTTTAATCCAAAACATCCAAAAAATCCAGGACACAATGAGAAGACCAAACTTAAGAATAATAGGTACAAAAGAGAATGAAGATTCCCAAATTAAAGGGCCAGTAAATATCTTCAACAAAATTATAAAAGAAAACTTCCGTAACCTAAAGAAAGAGATGCCCATGAATATACAAGAAGCCTACAGAACTCCAAATAGACTGGATCAGAAAAGAAATTCCTTCCATCACATAATAGTCAAAGCAACAAATGCACAAAACAAAGAAATAATATTAAAAGCACTAAGAGAAAAAGGTCAAGTAACATATGAAGGCAAACCTATCAGAATTATACCAAACTTCTCACCAGAGACTAAAAGCCAGAAGATCCTTGGTAGATGTTGTAGAGACCCTAAGAGAACATAAATGCCAGCCCAGACTACTATGCCCAGCAAAACTCTCCATTAACACAGATGAAGCAGCCAAGATATTCTACGACAAAAGCAAATCCACACAATATCTGTCCACAAATCTAGCCCTACAAAATTAATAGATGGAAAACTCTAATTCAAGGAGGGAAAGTATACCCTAGGAAAAGCAAGAAAGTAATCTTCTTTCAACTAAACCAAAAGAAGACAGTCCTACAAACATAATTCCACCTCTAACAACAAAAATAACAGGAAACAACCATCATTGGTCTCTAATATCTCTCAACGTCAACATCAATGGACTCAATTCCCCAATAAAAAGACATAGACAAACAGACTGAATACATAAACAGGACCTAGCATTTTGCTGCATATAGAAAACATACTTCAAAGACAAAAACAGACACTACCTGAAAAGGGCTGGAAAAAATGTCCAAGTAAATGGTCCCAAGAAACAAGCTGGAGTAACCACTATAATATTGAATAAAATTGACTTTCAACCAAAAGTTATCATAAAAGATAAGACAGGGCACTTCATACTCATCAAAGGAAAAATATATCAAGATGAACTCTCAATTCTGAACATCTATGCTCCAAATGCAAAAGAAACCACATTCATAAAAGAAACTTTACTAAAGCTCAAAGCATACATTGCACCACACACAATAATAGTGGGAAACTTCAACACCCCAATCTCATCAATGGAAAGATCATGAAAACAGAAACTAAACAAAGACATAACGAAACTAACAGAAGTTAAGAACCAAGTGGATTTAACAGCTATCTATAGAACAATTCATCTTAAAACAAAAGAATACACATTCTTTTCAGGACCTCATGGAACCTTCTCCAAAAATTGACCATATAATTGGTCACAAAACAAGCCTTAACAGATACAAGAAGATTGAAATAGGGCTGGTGAGATTGCTCAGTGGTTAAGAGCACTGACTGTTGTTCTTCCAGAGGTCCTGAGTTCAAATCCCAGCAACCACATGGTAGTTCACAACTTTTTATAACGAGATCTGATGCCCTCTTCTGGTGTGGCTGAAGACAGCTACAGTGTACTCATGTAAATAAAATAAATTTTTAAAAAATTAAGTAGAAAGTTGAAATAATCTCATGCATCCTATCAGACCACCATGGACTAAGGCTAGACTTCAATAATAAACAAAACAACAGAAAGCCCACACATACATGGAAACTAAACAATGCTCTACTCAATGATAACTTGGTCAAGGAAGAAATAAAAAAAGAAATTAAAGACTTTTTAGAATTTAATGAAAATGAAGGCACTACATACCCAAACCTATGGGACACAATGAAAGCACTACTAAGAGGAAAACTTATAGCTCTGAGTGCCTCCAAAAAGAAACTGAAGATAGCATATACTAGCAGTTTAGCAGCACACCTGAATGCTCTAGAACAAAATGAAGCAAATACAGCCAAGAGAAATCGATGGCAGGAAATAATCAAACTTGGAGCTAAAATCAACCAAGTAGAAACAAAAAGAACTATACAAAGAATGAACAAAACCAGGGGTAGAGCTGGTTCTTGGAAAAAAAAAATAAAACAACAAGATAGATAAACACTTAATCAGAGTAACCAAAGGGCATAGAGACAGTATGCAAATTAACAAAATCAGAAATGAAAGGGGTGATATAAGAACAGAAACTGGGGAAATTAAAAAAAATCAACTCCTGCTACAAAAACCTATACTCAACACTGGAAAATCTGGATGAAACAGACCACTTTCTAGATATATACCAGGTACCAAAGTTAGATCAGGATCAGAGAAACCATCTAAACAGGCTCACAGACCCTAAAGAAATGGAAGCAGTCATTAAAAGTTTCCCAATCAAAAAAGGCCCAGGACCAGATAGATTTAGTTCAGAATTCTATCAGACCTTCAAAGAAGACCTAATACCAACAGTCTTCAAACTATTCCACAAAATAAAAACAGAAGGAACACTACCCAATTCATTCTATAAAGACACAATTGCACTTATACCTAAACCACACAAAGACCAACAAAAGAAAGAGAACGTCAAACCAATATCTCTTATGAACATTGATACAAAAATACTCAATAAAATTCTCGCAAACTGAATCCAAGAACACATCAAAATGATCATCCATCATGAACAAATAGGCTTCATCCCAGGGATGCAGGAATGGTTCAATATACAGAAATCCATCAATGTAATCCACTACACAAACAATGCTAAGAAAAAAAACACATGATCATCTTATTAGATGCTGAGTAAACATTTGACAAAATTCAACACCCCTTCATGTTAAAAGTCTTAGACAGATCAGGAATTCAAGGCCCATACCTAAACATAGAGAAAGCAGTATACAGCAAACCAGTAGCTAACATCAAACTAAATGGAGAGAGACTTGAAGCAACACCACTAAAATCAGGGATTAGAGAAGGCTCCCCACTTTCTCCCTTCCTATTCAATATAGTACTGGAAGTCCTAGCCAGAACAATTAGACAAAACAAAAAGTCTCAGAGGTCAAATTAACTCAAACAAATCAGTGGCCTTCTTATACTCAAAGGATAAACATGCTGAGAAAGAAATTAGGGAAAGGACATCCTTCATAATAGTCACAAACAATATAAAATACCTTGGTGTGGCTCTAACCAAGGAAGTGAAAGATCTGTATGACAAGAAGTTCAAGTTTCTGAAGAACGAAATTGAAGAAGATCTCAGAAAATGGAAAGATCCCCCATGCTCATGGATTGGCAGGATTAATATAGTAAAAATGGCTATCTTGCCCAAAGCAATCCCCATCAAAATTCCAAATTGATTCTTAATAGAGTTGGAAAGAGTAATTTGCAAATTCATTTGGAATAACAAAAAACCCAGGATATCGAAAACTGTTCTCAACAATAAAAGAACTTCTGGAGGAATCACACTCCCCAACTTCAATCTGTATTACAGGCAATCTTATTTTGTTTTGTTTTGTTTTGTTTTAATGTATGGTATTGGTACAGACAGGCAGGTAGATCAATAGAATAGCATTGAAGACCCAGAAATGAACCCACACACTTAATCTTTGACAAAGGAGCTAAAACCATTCAGTGGAGAAAAGACAGCATTTTCAATAAATGGTGCTGATTAAACTGGTGGTCACCAAGTAGAAGAATGCAAATTAATCCATTCTCATCTCCTTGTACAAAGTTCAAATCCAAGTGCATCAAGTACCGCCACAGAAAACCAGATACACTCAAACTAATAGAAAAGAAAGTTGGCAAAAGCCTTGAACACATGGGCACAGGGAACAATTTCCTGAACAGAACACCAATGGCTTATGCTCTAAGATCAAGAATCTACAAATGGAACCTCATGAAATTGCAAAGCTTCTGTAAGGCAAAGGACATTGTCAGTGGGACAAAACGGCAACCAACAGATTAGAAAAAGATCTTTACCAATCTTACATCCAATGGAGGGCTAAATCTAGTATATACAAAGAACTTAAGAAGCTAGACTCTAAAGAATCAAATAACGCTATTAAAAATCGGGTATACAGCTAAACAGAATTTTCAACTGAGAAATATCAAATGGCTGAGAAGCATCTAAAGAATGTTCATCAGGGAAATGCAAATCAAAACAACCCTGAGATTCCACCTCAGACCAGTCAAAATGGCTAAGATCAAAAACTCAGGTGACAGCAGATGCTGATAAGAATTTGGAGAAAGAACACACCTCCATTGTTGCTGGGATTATAAGCTGGTACAACCACTCTAGCAATCAGTCTGGCAGTTCCTCAGAAAACTAGACACAGTACTACCTGAGGACCCAGATATACCACTCCTGGGCAGATATCCAAAACATGTTTCAACATATAACAAGGACACATGCTCCACTCTGTTCATAGCAGCCTTATTTATAATAGCCAGAAGCTGGAAAGAACCCAAATGTCCTTCAAGAGAGGAATGGATACAAAAAAAAAATGTGGTACCTTTACACAATTAAAAACAATGACTTTATGAAATTCTTACTCAAATGGATGGAACTAGAAAATATCATCCTGAGTGAGGTAACAGAATACACATGGTATGAACTCCCTGATATGTGGATATTAGCCCAAAAACTTGGAGTACCCAAGATACAATCCACAGACCCCATGAAGCTAAAAAAGAAGGAAGACCAAAGTATGGATGCTTCAGTCCTTCTTAGAAAGGGGAACAAAATACTTACAGAAGGAAATTCGAAGACAAAGCAGACTGAAGAAAAAGGCCACCCAGAGACTGCCCCACCTGGGGATCTATCCCATATACAGTCACCAAACCCAGAAGAAGTGCATGCTGACAGGAGCCTGATATAGCCATCTCCTGAGAGTCTCTGCCAGAGCCTGACAAATACAATGGCAGATGCTCACAGACAACCAACCATTGGACTGAGAATGGGGTCCCCAATAGGGAAGTTAGAGAAAGGACTGAAGGAGCTGAAGGGGTTTGCAACCCATAGGAACAACAATATCAACCAACCAGATCCCCTTCAGAGCTCCCAGAGACTAAACCACCAACCAAAGAGTACACATGGAGTGGCCCATGGCTCCAACAGCATATATAGCAGAGGATGGCCTTATTGGGCATCAATGGGAGGGGAGGTCCTTGGTCTTGTGAAGGCTTGATGCCCCAGTGTAGGGGAATGCCAGAAAGCGAGGTGGGAGAAAGTGGGTGGGTGGGCGGGGGCACACTTTCATAGAGGCATGGTGAGAGGGGAATGTGGTAGGGGGATTCCAGGGGGGGAAACCGGGAAAGGGGATAACATTTGAAATGTAAGTAAAGAAAATATTCAATAAAAAAAAGAACCCCAGTAACTATTAAACATGAACACCAAAGGATCATCAGTCAGAAAGCTTGTCTTGAAAAGGAAGAAAGACAAAAACAAATGGGTTTTAAATAAGTAAAGGCAACTTAAAGGAAATGTAGTCCATTCAGGAATACAAAATTTTTTTGAAGTGCTATCATCATCCATAAACTTAGATAAGATACTTTGTACTTCAGGAGAACAGAGCCCCCAGAATCAACTAAGCAGGTATCATAGGAGCTCACTGAGACTGAAATGCCAATCACAGAGCTTACATGGGTCTGCACCAGCTCCTCTTCAAACATGCTATAATTGTTTAGATTGGCATTTGTGTGTGGGGGGGGCTCCTAAGGGTTGGAGTATCTCTGACTCTTTTGCCTGTTCTTGGGATCCTTTCGCTCCTACTGGGAGGCTCTTCCAGATCTGAGATGAAGGATTATGCCTACCTTCATTGTATCTTGTAACACTGTGTTTTGTTGACATCCTGGGAGGCCTGGTCTTTTCTGCATGGAAACAAAGTAGCTTTGAATACCGGAGAAAGGGGGAGTGGGGGAAGGGGTGGAGGGAGGGGAGGCTATGGTCCGGATTTTTGTTTGAGAGAAGAATAGATAAAAGTTTTCAAAGGAACTATGTCCTTTAAACAAACAAAGAAAAAAATACCCAAATAAAGACAAAGATAAAAACAATATTGAGAAAATAAAATAAAAATCGCTCTAGAACAAGTGCCAAAACCACTGTGATAGAAATTAAAAGCATGATAAATGCTTTCAAAATTTCCCAGACTAGAATAAATATGAAAACAAAATAGTATTGAAAGAAAACTGTGAGAACAAAGAAAGAACTAAAAAAGCCTAACATTCAGACAACAAAGTAATTCAGACTAGTTTCCCATTAAAGGACCCCAAGAGCCCAGCTATACAGAAGACCTTAGCCACACAAGACATATCAAAGATTCTCAAAACACTAAGTAACAGCAAAATTATCTTACAAGTTTCCTGAGAGAAAAGAAGGTGTAACATACAAAGCTGTGGTTAGAACAGCTCCAGACTTGCTTCCTAACAGCAACACTAGGACCTAAGGAGATCCGGAAGTAATAGTATCAGAATTCTGAAGCTAATCCAATTCCAGTCAGCAATCGTTAACTAGCTGTGAGCAGATAAAGGTAGTTCTAAGTAGATATGCCTGTAGTGCAGGGCTTCTCAGAAAGCTGGGGGAGGCTGTGCTCCTCACAGTTAAAGTGAGTTATTAGAGAGATGGTGCGTGTAGAATGCAGCATCCTGGATGAACTTGAAGGAGCCCAGGCTAAGAGTAGCACCAGGCTCAGGAAAGAACAGAGCAGTCTGTGTCAAGAGTCATCTAGAAGAAGCTAAGAACAGTGGGTGATCTTCCTGATACAGTTCTGCCATGGACTAAAATCTATGATGGATTTGCTTCTCTAGGCAAGGATAAGGAGATTGTATTTGAGGAAAGATTCCTGATATTGATATGTTTTTCCTGTTATTATTAAATATATAACAATCACTAGGTATTGATTCTACACTTTTGGGCAGATTTTTGCAGACCTACATGCTATATAGACAAATAGATAGCAATTCTATAGAATTCCTGACTTGATTCAAATAGGAAAAAAGTTTTTAGAGATGATCTTAGTTGCTAGAAAGATATAATAAAGTTAGAATCAAGAATAGAAAGTGCCGAGATTTAGTCTCAGGGGCGCGGGAAGAAAGCGACGTGGAGATGTAGGTGAGACAGCCGGCGTCTGGTACCAACGGTGTCCAGGAGCAGAGGGGCTGCAAGGAGGAACCAAAATGAGCCGCCTCAGTCCGGCAAGAACGGGCTTCCGAAACACTCCTACTGGCTGGATCTCTGGCTCTTCATCCTTTTCGACCTAGTGCTGTTCGTCTTCGTGCACCTTTTGCCCTGACTGGGTTGCCGAGATTCAAGAATGTGGCTGGCTTCTGGGGTGAATCCTGAAAACCACTATAGACTTCTTTGATGAAGAGGACTTTCAGCCGCTGAATTCCAGACTTCTAACCTTTCCTTCAGACCTTCACCTCACTAACGTAGTACCAAATGTTTAAAACTCTATGATTGTAGCTAAATGATATATAATATATATTTTTAATAATGTCTGTAATTTAAGTACTTAAGGGAAATTTATGTGATATTTACTCATCCAACAGGTATTGGGCCCTTCACTATTACCCACGCATCAGTTTGGACATAGGAGTGAATATCAGCAAAAAAATTAAAAAAAAAAAAAAGAAAGGAAAAAGTTAACTTTGTGAAGCTTACTTTCTCAGTTATTGTTGTTTTAAAACTGCTATTATAAAATAGTTGTCTAGGGTTGAATGGGTACCCAGAAAGGCCACAATCCCAAAGCCACTACTATAAACATTTTGAAAGCTGTTCCCTTTCACTTTAAAACCTGGGTATTTTTTTTTTTTTTTTTTTTTTTTTTTTTTTTTACTGTTGGTTTTAGTGCTATTCGGTATATGAGAACTGCCTAAAATATTCAGAGGGGAAGTTCTTCTCCCTTATAATTCACAATATTTGGTAAACTGTTGACAGTTGTCTTAAGATCCTGCTGCATTTGCTTGGGTTATTGTGCACAGTGTAACTGAAATATGTATTAAAATACAGGACTTGGGGGACACTGAGTTTGCCACATTTTGGGACCTGATTGATACTGATTTTCTCTAATAAATATTTAATCACTAAAAAAAAAAAAAAAAAAAAAAAAAAAAAAAAAAAAAAAGAATAGAATGTGCCCACTCCTCATAATTGTAAGTAAAGGTTGCATAATAAGAAATGCAATGAGATTCTATAATTATACTAAAAAGAGAAATAGACTTTGTACTCAAGGAAAAACATTCAAGTTCAGAGGTTCAGTCCATTAACAAGGTGGAAGCATGGCAGCATCCAGGCAGGCAAGGTACAGACAGAGCTGAGAGCTCTACCTCTTCATCTGAAGGCTGCTAGCAGTGAGGGTCTTAAATCCATGCCCACAGTGACACTCTTACTCCAACAAGGCCACACCTACTCCAACAGGTCCACACCTTCTAATAGTGCTATGTCCTGGGCCAAGCATATACAAACCATCACAAAAACCTTAAAATACTGATAGATAATATTCTGAAAATATCAGATCAGAAAGGAGGCAGAGGGCTCTCCATTGTATTGATAATGCTGTATATTTTTTCACTTCTGAGTTGCATTTTATTATTTTTAATTATTTATTTTATTTTTGAGATAATAATATAATTGCAATATTTTCTCTTTCCCTTTCCTCATTCTGAACCCTCTCATAAACCTCTTCTTGCTTCTTGTGTGTTGGACTTTTTTAAATTATTTTATTTATTTACATCCCAAATGTTGCCCCCTCCAAGGCTCCCCTCCCAGAGTTCTTCAACCCCTCCCCTTTGCCTCTAAAGGTGTACTCACCCCCCATCCCCCTTCTCTGGGACATCAATTCTAAAGGATTAGGTGCATCCTCTCCCACTGAAGCCAGACAAGGCATTCTTCTGCTACATATGTGCCAGGGGCCTTGGACAAGCCATGTATGCTCTTTGGTTGGTGTCTTAGTATCTGGGAACTCCCAGGAGTCCAGCTTAGTTGAAGCCATTAGTCTTCCTGTGGGGTTCCTTCTGCTCCTTCAGTCTTTCCCAGGTGTCTCAGATCTTAGTCCAATTGTTCGCTGTAAGTATCTACATCTGCCTCAGTCAGCTGCTGGTAGAGTCTTCCAGAGGACACCCATGCCAGGCTCCTGTCTTCAATTCACAACCTCAGGAATAGTGTGAGAGTCTGGTGCCCATCCATGAGATGGATCCCAAGTTGGGCAAGACTCTGGTAGGCCTTCCCTTCAGTCTGCTCCATTTTTGTTCCTGCATTTCTTTTAGACAGAAACAATTCTGAGTCAAATTTTTGAATGTGAGTTGGTGTCCGTATCCCTCCACTAGGGCCCTTTCTAACTACTAGAGGTGGTTTCTTTAGGTTCTATCTCTCCACTACTGGGAAATTCGGCTACAGTCACCCCCACTGAGTCATGGGAACCTCTCACATCCCAGGTCTCTGGAACTTTCTAGAGGTTCCCCCTACACCCCAACCCTGGCAGCTGTGCATTTCCATTCATTCTCCTGGCCCTCTGGGCTTCTCTCCTGTCTCCCCTAATACCTGATTCTGCCCCCTTTCTTCTCCTCCTCCTCCTCCCCATACCCACCCAGGTCCCTCCATTCCTCTGCTTCCTGTGATATTTTTTTCTCCTTCTAAGTGGGACTGAAGCATCATCCTCTTTTGGGCCTACCTTCTTGTTTAACTTCTTAGAATCTGTGAGGTATATCATGTGTATTCAGTACTTTTGGCTAATATCCACTCATCAGTGAGTTCATACCATGCATGTCTTTTTGGATTTGGGTTACCTCACTCAGGATGATATTTTCTAGTTCCATCCATATGTCTACAAAATTCATGATGTCTTCATTCTTAATAGCTTCATAGTATTCCACTGTATAAATAAACCATATTTTCTGTATCCATTCTTCAGTTGAGGGACATCTGAGTTGTTTCTGGTTTGTGAATATTATGAATAAGACTGCTATGAACATGGTGGAGCAGGTCCTTGTGGTATGGTGGAACATCTTTTGAGTATATGCTCAGGATTGATATAGCTGGGTCTTCAGGTAAACTATTTCCAATTTTTTGAGGAATGGCCAGACTGATTTCCAGAGTGGTTATACCAGTTTTTAATCCCACCAGCAATGGAGGAGTGTCCCTCTTTCTTCACACCCTTGACAGTATGTACTGCCACTTGTGTTTTTGTTCTTAGCCATTCTGACTGGTGCGAGGTGAAATCTCAGGGTTGTTTTGATTTGCATTTCCTTGACATTAAGGATATTGAACATTTCTTTAGGTGCTTCTCAACCATTCGAGATTCATCTGTTGAGAATTCTCTGTTTAACTCTGTACCCCATTTTAAAAAGAGGGTTATTTGGTTATTTTGGAATCTAACTTCTTGAGTTCTTTATATATTTTAGATATTGGCCCTTTATCGGATGTAGGGTTAGTTAATGAAGATCTTTTCTCAACCTGTAGATTGCCATTTTGTACCATTGAGTGTTCTTTGCGGTATAGAAGCTTTTCGGTTTTAAAAGGTTTTATTTCTCAATTGTTGATCTTAGGGCCATTAGTGTTCTGTTCAGGAAATTTTCCCCTGTGCCAATGCATTCAAGGCTATTTCCCAATTTTTCTTCTATTAAATTCAGTGTATCTGGTTTTATGTTGAGGTTCCTTTATCCACCTGGACTTGAGCTTTGTGCAGGGTGATAGACATGGATCCATTTCCATTTTGCTACATACAGACCACCAGTTAGATAGACCAGCACAATTGTTGAAGATGCTTTCTTTTTTTCTCTGTAAAATTTTGGCCTCTTTGTCAAAGTTCAAGTGTCTGTAGGTGTGTGGGTTTATTTATGGGTCTGCAGTTCTATTCTACTGATCGAGCTGTTTGTCTCTGTTCCAATACCATACAGTTTTATCACTATTGCTCTGTATTGCAGATTGAGATCAGGGATGGTGATTCCCCCAGAAGTTCTTTTATTGTTCAGAATCGTTTTGGCTATTCTGGGTTTTGTTGTTGTTGTTGTTTATCTATATGGAATTGAGAATTGATCTTTCCATATCTGTGAAGAATAGCACTGGAATTTTGATAGGGATTGCATTAAATGTGAAGATTGCTTTTGATAAGATGGCCATTTTCACTATGTTAATTCTACCGATTCATGAGCATGAGAGATCTTTCCATCTTCTTAGGTCTTCTTGATTTCTTCCTTCAGGGACTTGAAGTTCTTATACAGATCATCTTTTGCTTGCTCTTTGTATGTTGCATTTTTTAACCTTGGTGAAGCAATATAATAAATTTATATTAATTGTTATAGTGGCTTTTATAAATGCCCAAAATACTTCAGAATACAGCTTTAAAAAAAAAACCAAGGTTACCTTAAATATATAAATAAGAAAATCAGAGAAATAGAGAGAGAGGATAAAAAGAAAAGAAAGAAGAAAGGAAGGTAAGCAATTATAGCAAATATGTTATTCTCTTTTATAGTTTCTGGTGTCTTGTGGTGTAGATTTTGGCAAGTGTCTTCTTTCTGCTTCCATCTTCTTCTTCTTGCCTTATAAATATGATGAAAGCTCTACTATTCTTAACAGAGAAAAAAGGAATGTTGGTCCCTCATGTACCTATTGTCAATTCCTAGCCCAGCCCGAGTATACTCTCTCTAGCTCATCACTGCAAACCACAAAAGGCTTCTGGTCCACTTTGCTAGGAGAGCTCATCTAAAGCATCAAAACCCCACTGAAAGGTAATCCGAAGCACGTTATCAGATCATGACTGCTTGCTATGTTTGGTGCTACTGATTTGATTTCTCACTTCTTGGAGCAGCATTGTTCTGTGATTTTGATAACACATCTTGTTCCCTTTACTTCTCTCTGACCTTTTCAAATTCTTCACAGACGCTGAGTTGTTACTTTTATATAAACAAGACGAAATATACATGGTGCATTTTAAATTTTTATTCTATCCCATTCTTTAGTTTATCTCTGTATGTTCCAATATTCACTATCTTAATAAATACTGTAGCAGTAAATATTAGAAAATGGCTAATGGTTCCAGGCACTGTGGCACTCTATCCCTTGCTATTCTCTGTCCCCGGCGGTCTCTGGCCCCAGCAGTGGCCACCCTCCCACGGATCTCTGCTGTGGACTCTGCTTACATTCCCAGCAACCGGGTAAAAATCCAAACTCTTGAAGCTTATAATTTATCAATCAGATTTATATCCGTAAATTCTCCACAAAAGGTCCACACAATAAACTCAGAGCCAATTGATATTGATATAAAGTGCCCACCTAGATAAGACAAATTGTCCTATTTTATAAATCCATCCCTTATAAGATATTCATAGCTACCTGTGGTATTTAAAGCCACACAGGGGTGGATCATCCTCCTCATCCTCCATCTTTTCTTCTTTCCCTTCTCCTATCTGCCCCACTTTCCAAAACTCTGCCCTGTCTATCCTTTTTACTACCCAATCATAGACCTTGCCTTATCTGTGCCTGTCCTCACCTGCATATAGACATTAGTCACAAATTTCTATACCTTTAGAATAGATACTGATACTAATATTTTTAGCCTGTGAAGTTAAACACAAATTTTAAAAAATTGAGTTTTAAACATTTTTTCCATAAATATATGTCCAAAATATTTTGGGAGAAGTTGAATTCTGAAGTATGAGAGTATCTAATCTAGTTTTTTATTTTGCATTTTAAGATTTAACTTAAGAGCAGCTCTTTCGATATCCTTCATATGTGTGCACTGTAGGTTGTTCTGGTTCCATTGTTTCATGGACTCATACTTCCTAATGCAATTTTTCCTCAGGAAATCATTCTAAACATAATGATAGCAGCTATTACTTATGTCCAATAATTAGTTATTTGATATAGCTCAGAGTCTCTATGCAGTACCATACCACACTCCCTCTCTCCCTCTCCCCACACCCTCCTTCTCTGCTTCCCTACCGTGAAGACAATGTGGTCAGCTCCTTGCTGCTAAGATTTTCCTGCCATGATGGACCAGACTATCCACCTACGATTGCATTGCTCTTGGCATGGATTTTGTCAACAACAGAGGAGAACGAATGTAGTAGGTCTGATTCCAAAGCCTGATTCTTTACTATTCACTCCTCCTCGTCTCATGATTTAACCACATAATTTAAATTTAAAGGAAAGATGTTGGTAAGAGACAAGATGCTTACTTTTAAAAACCCAAATGGGGGGAAATGCCCTAATAAACAACTGACTCTATAGAAAGTAAATAAAGTTTCAATCTAAATTTAATCTAATTTCAATATAATTTTAAAACATCATGTTTCTATTTTCCCAGCCAATAGTTTTTTTTTTTTTTTTTTTTTCTGTTTGGATCATTAATTGCTGAATAACAAACCCTGGACAGCAATGGCACAAAGCGAGCAGCATTGCCTCCATTCATGATGCAGGGGTCAGGGGTCACGGCCCAGCAGGAAATATGGTTTCCTGATCAGTGTCTGGGCTGACATGAATAACTGGGATGTAGAACAATGTTAAAGCCCTGATACCAGGGGTTCAATGACTGAAAGCTGAGCTACGTTGTGAGCTATTCGTGTGGCATCTACGTGGTGCCCTTTCTGTGTGGCATGATATGTTGTGAAAAACAAATTAACAACAAGATCATTTCCATGTTCTATGACCTTGAGGTTCAAAGTGTGATCTCCAGGCCAGCAACATCAACACTGCCAAAGAAGGCTTTACAAATGCATAACTTTGAGCTTCATACCACATCTATGGAATCAAAATCTGCATTCCTGCATGGTGCCAGATGAGTTGCTCATATATTACATCTGCTTTATGAAGTAGATGCTATCAAGTTCATCTTTTATAGATTGATAGATTTCAAAGGGTGAGAAAACTTGTTGGACAATAAGCAACCTGTGAGTGAACAGAATTAGAATTCAAATGCAGGGAATGGATTCTCTGACCTATGATATTCATGAATGTTTGATATCCAGAAAAACTTCATGATCTTAGAGATATGCTGTAATATAGACAACTACCTTGTGTTTAAAGGGAGGTCCTAAGAGCCTTCATTGCTCTAGAAAAGAGGTTCTGGAACAGTGTTCTCCATCTTTTCTCCTTCTTGTCACACATCACTTGGTCCTGTGGCTTCCTGCAAGACTGCATTCCTGGAGTGACAGGACTTTGGCCTTGCTTGTTTATATAGCTCCAGAAATAGACTTAACACAGCAGCTGTTCCTTCCTTGCTTCTTGATCTACAGCCACTGACCTGATGACTCAAATAAGTTCTGAAGGCTGTGGGTGGGTAACCGAAGGGTGCTGATTGTTTTCCGTGAAAGGTATATAAAGGCCATGTCTGTGTTTTACCAACAGCTCAACATTTCAACTTTAAAAAATGAAGGGTAGCGTCAGCAGCTATGATCCTGGGGTCTCAGCTTATCTCTCTATCCAGACTCTCCTACACAGCAAACAAGGGAACTTCCGGAGAAACTTCCTTTCTTTCCCACTCCTGCTGCAGCTTAATTCCTCTAGATCTATAATTAACTTTCTTCCATTTGATTGATACAGAAGGGCTGTGACCCATGGGAATTTCTGTGGTGCCTTGATTTCTGGTACTCTTTTTAATCTGTTCCCTCTTATGTTACCATTTTTAAGAAATTCATGTGGATAGGAACATGGATGCCCAGCAATGGGGAAGTAGCTCGGTTCCCCCCCCCCCCCGCCCAGTCCTCTTTTGTGTTTGCCATCCTGGGATAGTTATCAGCAAAGTCCTCTTTCACTGCCAAAAACCATCCAACCAATCAGCCAACCAACCAAACAGACAAACAAAAAATGGGGGTGAAGATCATGTGTGGGGAGAGGGGGTGTGGAAGAGTTAGGGCAAGAGAGAAAATGGAAATTGGTGGGTGAGGCATCTCTGTTATCAGTCAGAGACCAGAACAGGGAGGCTCCTGGGCGTCTATGGAGTTATCCTCGCTGAATGCCCTAGCAGTTGGAGATACAGAGACTGAAGTGGCTACCTCCTGAAGCCAGGCAGGACTTCTAGTGGAGGAAGGGAGATACCAACTTACCTACAAAACCCTGTACTCAAAATGTGTCCTACCTATAAGACATGCAGGTGTTGCAGTAAACATTAAAATGATGGCTTAACCTTGTATCGAGCCACCGCAGTCTCACTCCACAGACACCGCTCTAGTGCAGAGTGCCAAGTGGTGTGGGGACTACACGATGTGTACACAGCTCTGCAGTAGAGCAGTGTCTGTGGAGTAAGATAGGGGGGGGGGTGGCGATAAAAGGTTAAGTCGTCCTTTTAATGTTTGCTGCAACATGCAGGAATAAAGATGGAGTAGAGAATGGGAAAACAGCCACCTAATAACTGTCCCAAATTGAGACCCATCCCATGAGAGAGAGCCAACCCCTAAACTACTAATGATACTCTGCTATGCTTGCAGACATGAGCCTAGCATAACCGTCTTCTGAGATGCTTCATCCAGCAGTTGATGGAAGCAAATGCAGAGCCACCCAGCAAAGGATCAGTCAGAGTTTGGGGAGTCTTGTGGAAAAGAGGGAGCCATAGGTTTGAGGGAACCAAAGAGGTCAAGGGTACCACATGGAGACTTACAGTTTCAACTAACCTGGGCCCATGGGGGCTCACAGAAACTAAACCACCAACTGAAGAGCATGCATGGGATGGATCTAGCTCCTCCACACCATTTGTAGCAGATTTGCAGCTTGGTCTTCATCATAGGTCCCCTAACAATTAAAGCCAGGGCTGTCTCTGACTCTGTTGCCTACCATTGAATTCCCTTCTCCTAGTTGGGCTGCCTTGTCTGCCTTCAGTGGGAAAGGATGTGCTTAACCCTGCTACAACTTGATATGATAGAGTAAGTTGGTACCCATGGGAGGGGGGCCTTCCCCTTCTTTAGGAGAAGGGGAGGGGTGATGGGCATTTGTAAGAGTGGGACTGGGAGAACAGGGAGGGAGACTTGTGATTGGGATATTAAGTGAATGAATGAATGAATGAATGAATGAATGAATATATAAATGAAAAGGCTCATTTGAGTGATGTTACAATAACTAGTATAAACAATGATTCTTGAGTCACCTCAGGAGCCATAAGTGGACAAAACTTCATCTAAGGCCCAGAATCTATTGATCGTTTAGTTGTTTCTCCAAAGGGTTGCTTTCAGCTGCCATTTTAGCTAGAATTGAAGATGGGTTTCCATGTCTTGTCTTGGCTCCACTCAGGATATAACCTTCCCTTGAAGAATCTGCTTTCTGTCATAGTACACATCCTTCCAGCACTGGTTCTTAAATTCAAGGCCGGTAGCTCCTCATCCTTCAGAAGATGACTTGAATTCTACCCTGCATACTATAGCACTCACTGTTTTTGAGTGGCAGCATCAGAAAGTAGAACTAAACTCCTTGGCAGCTCTTTGATCCCCAGCGGGGGAGAGAATGACAGGAAGGGACAACCCAGCCTGGGGCTAGACAGTTAGCGTGCTTTCCTCTAGGCTCCAGAGGGTTGCAGACCAGCAGGAAAGAGTGCAGCTATTCTTAGATAAGGTGTGGGAGCCTGGCAGGAGCTACAGGCACTGCCCCAAGGGTCAGAGACCGGAACTGGCCACCCACTCTGGCTGCTTCCCCTCTCTGTTGGCTGCCCCTCACACAAGGAAATGACTACCCCACACCTCCAACCAGAAGCAGTTTGTGGTTGGGGATTGCACCACCCCCCTAGTTCCAAGTTCCTTCATTAGACATCAGGGCTCTGCCTTCATCTTATGCATCAGGAGTGGGTACACTAAGAGCAAGGAGGAGCCTGAAACCATCTGGATTTCTCTGGAAAACCCTGTATCATGTGAATACCAACTCTGAGTACCAAGAAAAGATTCTGACTTGTCCAGGTATCCAGGTAGTGTGGATGTTCAGAGTTGCACTCAGAACTCAACTAGGTAGACGTTAGGCTGGTGTTTTAAAATTCTGTTTAGGACAAGGGCCACATATAACCATGTTTCCATAGACCCTGTGTAAAATGAAGAAACTTGGTATAATATTTCATGCTTCTTTGGAATGAGCTTTGGCGTTGCTTTTATGAAATGGATACAATGATATATCACTGTCTTTGATATTAAAACTGTAGAGTGGAGAACACTGAGAAGATATGAAAATGATTCATTTTCTCAGGGGGTTTCAGAGTTTTTATTTTGGGGCTACACTGTACCAAGGCACCAAGTATACCTGATGTCTTTTCCACATTCTTACAGTCAAACAGAGAAGACAGGCAATAAAAATGTCATCGTGTAACTGTAAAAGTGACAAGGGTCATGAATGATCCTCTAGAAAGGATTAGTGAGAGCTTACTACTCTTGAAAGTCAGAGGAGGTCATGGTGCCAGTGTGTTGTGAATGAGCAGGAAGAGGCCGCCTGGTGATGGAAAAGCCTGGATAGAGACTTCAGGCTGGAAGGGAACCTACAAAGTTCTAGGAACTATAAGACACTAGCATGGCAAAGACAGAAATAACCAAGGGAGAGAGGCAAGTGGGAGTCTAGCCCCTTCTGGTCTTGTAGGCTATGATGAAAGGTGTGGGCTTCATATTAAAGGAAGGGGAAGTCAGTGAAGAGTTTGCAGCAAGAAAATGCAATGGGTAATCTTGATTTTAAACACGCTGCTGTACTTCATGAGTATATCAGAAATAGGGGATAGTCCTAGAGAAGCCATTGTACCAGCCATCAATGGAAACAGAGAAAGGGTGGCTCAAGATGACCCTTTCCCAGTTATGGAAGGCAATGCTTCTTTCATGTTTTAGGACACACTTGTGTACAAGTTCATACATTTGGACAGTTTTAGAAAGGAAATCAGAACTTTTAGGACCTTCCTCGTCCTAATTAATGGCTTTGCTATTCAGGTCTTCTGGCAGTCAATCCCCACATTCATATATTTATCCTTAGAAAGAGCTCCCTGGTTTGGCCCTGTTGCTTTTTCAGTCCTGCCAGCTCCTCTCTAGCTTGCATACTCCATGCCTGGAGAAAACACATCTGGGAAGCAGCTGTCTGGCAACTATCACAGAATCATCTCCTGGTCCTGTGGAAGCTGGGGTGGAGAAGAGACAAGGGGACTAAGGAAAAACATGGATTCTTCCTGGTATAAGATAAGGGTAGAGTGTTGAGGCACTACTTCACTGTTTTGGAGATAGGCCTCCAGGGTAACTGATACATTTACAACTGGCCACTGTGTCTTCTTCTAATTCCTTCAAGGCCAGATGTGTCCCACAGCTGCACACCATCTGCCACCCTCTACCACTGGGGGAGTTGCAGTTGGAGCTTAGAGACAGAAGGGAGAGGGGTAAGCTACTCTTTGGCTCTGGTTGGCTTACTGTGGGGATAAGCAATCAAGAATTCCCATAAAGTGGGCATAGAGCCTGGCATTCTATACCACCACTCCCTCTAAAGTGCCCCGGAATTTTTAAACTGCTTCCCTACCAACGGTTCCAAAGCTAGCTTTCAAACATTATCTCTCTATTTGTTCTGCTCGTTGATTTTTTTTTCTTTCGTCCCTACTCCAAATGTACCCTGAGTTCCCAACCTGGGTCATGGTGAGTCTAACTGCAACCAGTCAAGCTGACATCTAATCCTCCCTGAGAAAGAGAGCACAGTCCTGTCCAGCAGATGATGTTATCGGCCCCACCCTGGGCTCCAGGCTTGGCTCAGCCCAGACATATGGATCTTTTTAAAGACTTATGCAATTTGGCATCCCCATTTCACACTCTGCAAGCCCTGCTGCTTTGACACTGTATGCTGGGAATGTACCCAGAGAGGGAGGGAATGGATCCGTGCAGGCTCTTTTATTCTCTTTTCCTTGTCATTTCTCCTGGCAACTTCCTGCTCAATTTGGAAAACAAAAAAATTTTCTTCTCCAGGCTCAGACCTTGCCTAAAAACAGGAAAGAAAAAAAATGGAGAAAGAAAAAAGAAAATGGGAAAAGAGAAAGAACCTAGAACTGCCTTGTGAGCATTCTGGTCAGTTTTTCAGGACAAAAACTGGGAACCCCTCAGTCACCAACACAATCTGTTCCTCCTCCTCTTCTTCACCTCCCCTCTATGTGAACAGACATAGATTCCAGTCTCTTTGAGTCTCCTTGTTGAACAGTATAGAACCTGAGCATCATCTGTTACACAACAGCTGTCCCACCACTTAATCCACCCTGAGCTTTGGATGGGTGAATTGAGCCTTACTCTGTGTTCTCAGAAAGACCCTTCTCCTTCTGTAGAGACAAAAATATGTCTCTGAATTTACACACACACACACACACACACACACACACACCAATCTAGACACAGGAAGCTGATAAGTCTTGGGATAAGGGGAACTCTTTTGCTTAGAGTATGGCAGCTGCACTGTTAAGGGAGGGATTCTGGCACTCAGCTCTTACTCTTCCAGCATGAATCCCCTGGTGGCCATAGCTGAGAAGTCTGCAAAACTTGAACCCAAGGGTGGAGACATTTTGGTTGCAAATGCTAATGGGGAGTGTCCAAAACTTTATAGAAATTTGGCAGTCTCTGAGCTATCCTCACACTCAGCATCTAAGGTGACCTCTTTGCAGGCTGTGGGCCCAACTTAGAGAGGAGGAAGGAAAGCTTCATTTCATCCTTTTCTTCATAAACTGGGGATGGACTGAGTACTGTGTTACAATTTGATAGAGGAGTCCTCTGTGTGAAGTTAAGAGAACAGTTGGACAGATGTTTGCTTTGTAGCCAAGTTTAAAACAGCCAGCCTAATGCTTGGGTATCCTTAATGCACTTACATGAAAGCTCCTCCTTTGAGTTTGTAGACAGAGACTGATTGGTTCCTGCCTCTTTCAGCCTGTTGGGGTAGGAACCAGATGTAGTACAGGGTGTAAGAAAAGTCAGCTTGAGAGGATTTCAGTTCTCTCAAGTAAAGGAAATTGTGGTCCTAATCTACCTTGTGGGCATAAAAAAGAATAATGTTTCTATATTCTTGAATGAATTTTTCATCTTGGATGTTTCCTGGCTTGATTGTCTCTTGACCTTAGGTACCAGGAATTTTTTCAGAGCCTCTGGATCTTCTGGAGACTCACATACTGACTGTGGCACTTACGCTAAGTTAGACCTGCACCATCACAAAGATTTTCCAGATTAGAGAGATTTAGAAAAAGAAGCAGAGGCAATACTTAGCACGCTAACATGCTACATTCATACAAAACAGAAGGTCTCAGAAGGCTACTTCCCAGAACAGAGGAGAATCACCCAAGTTTCCTTCATTATTGACATTTGGACAAACTACATTCACCCCTTATAAGACTGTTTGCACAATGACCCAGACCTGACACATCCACAGAAAACTAGTATAGTGGTGTAGCTATTACACTGTTCCTTTGTAAAAGAAAAACATGTTTATTACAATTATTTGCAAAATCGTGCATATTTATTGTGAAAAAGAAATGTGTTACATGTAAGATGTAGGAATAAGAAAGTGAAAAATTCTCATAACTTCAGCATCTAGAATGTGGTGGTTTTAATGAGAATAGATATGTATTTTTTGAATGCTTGATCCCTAGTTGATGGAACTAGAAAGAATTAAGATGTGTGGCCTGTTGAAGAAAGTATATCACTGGGGTGGGGCTTAGATTTCTAAGGCTCACTCCATCCCTAGTGTGCTCTGGCTCCTGATTGTGGATCCACATGAAAACTCTTCACTGTTCCCATGACATGCCTTTGTTTAGTCCTCATGGACTGCATCCATCTGAAACCATAAGCCCAATTGTGGGCTTTCTTTATAAGTTACCTTGGTCATGGTGTTTTGTCACAGCAACAGAAAAGACACAAAACAATCATATGTATCATATGACACATTATCACCATCTACAGTGACTTTTTGCCTCCTTTTCAATAAAATCATCTCACAATGATATACTTTTATTGCACTCTCACAAGCTCCTAACAGCTATAGCAAATAGAAACACTAGAGATTGTATGTGTGATTTCAACTCAGAGGCCATCTCTTCTCTTTACTTACAAGTTGGTTGCTTTATAGGCTGAACTGATAGGTGGTCTTGGGCACACAGTTGGATGAGAGAGAACACATTTTTATGGCCCTTTTCCTGAACATCAATTAAGTATTAGTTCTGCTTTTAATGATATCTCTTTTAATTATCAGTCTCACCCACACAAGTGCAAGAGGTGGTGTTTTCATAGCATAGGAGTCTTCTCTAGCTCACTTGAAGTTACTTATATATAAGATATTTATAGACAATTTACTAATAACACACATATATAAGGTATATATTTATATAAAATGTATACTTATAAGAATCTGAAAATTTTTCTGTTCGACATCTAAAAATGAAGATAGAAAAGATTTGAAAAACAATGAACTCTATTATTAAGATACTAATTATTATTTAAATAATAAACTGTATTTTCATACATTAGAAACAAAATCATTAACTAGAAGATTGTGTTTGCAATGCCCTTGCAACACTCAGAAGCAGTGCTAGGTTAGTGGGAAGATCCCTGCAAACATTTAGAGACCTGAGAAAGAAGTTGAATGAAGGCCTGCATCCTGGTGCATTCAAGGAATATCCCTGATGAAACATAAATTAGAACTACTTCAGGGAAAACCACTAAAAAGACCCAAAGAATGGATAGGCATGTCTAGTTCATGGAAGTACAGGTCGATTCAGTTTTGCCTGAGTTAATCTGTGTAATCATTTCAATCATAATTCAAAGGAGTGGAGCAAAGTGTCGGGGTGAAGCTTGTTATCCTGGCACTGAGCAGGCAGAGGCTGTAAAACCCTGAATTTGAAGGCTGCTTAGGCAACATAATAAAATCCTGCCTCAAAAATAAACAAACAAACAAAAATAACAAAGAGAGGAGAAAAGAGCGGGAAGGAGAAAATTTAAAAATCTAAGAGGATAATTTGAAAGAGGATCAGATAATCTATTATCATTTTTTATTATTATTTACTGAAGAAAAAAGATCCAAAAAGAGGGTAGTTCTGAAGAACATAAAGAGGTGACTTGTCTGAAAAACATAGGCCTTACTGAAAATGAAATTAAATAAGAGAACAATGCAGGCAGCGTGAGACGTGCATGTTGCAAAGGGCAGATGAGCCATCACATGAATCTGGCAAATAACTAAAATCTCAGGTCAGGTCAGTAGAGAGGAAATGAGACGGAAAAAAAAAAAAAAAAAAAAAAAAAAAAAAAAAAAAAAAAAAAGCTCAAGCTTCTTACTCTGTATGAATAATATGTGGGCACAGATTTCTGTCAGTTAATTGTCATTTAACTGAGCTACATTTCTGCTACATTTCTCAGTTTAATGCCCACCCTTCTATCCTCTTCTTGGTGGTACACTTGTTCTGTCAACACAAAACATTCAACTCTGCCACAGAAGACAAGAAAACAGAAAAG
Organism: Micromys minutus; assembly: GCF_963924665.1. Classification (NCBI taxonomy): domain Eukaryota; kingdom Metazoa; phylum Chordata; class Mammalia; order Rodentia; family Muridae; genus Micromys; species Micromys minutus. Next base: position 87,532,945 of record NC_137969.1, on the reverse strand, counting down.
AACTCATCGGATACATTAACTGTAGATTATAGTAACTTGTAAGACACTGACAGAATTCAGAACATGTGCTAAAAATAGGAAGTCAGTAACAAGTGACATGGAAAATTACAAATATATAAAATACATTACAGAATGATGAAACAAAGTAGAGTGTGGCTCACAAGTTGAAAGAAACAGGAAAGCAAACCATAACCAAGGTAGTAATACCATGTCATCTCTGGGCCAAGAGCTAAGTTACTTCTAAACTGCTTATTTATTGCTGACCTTGTTCTGGCCCCTATATGTTCTGTCCCAGAAATGCTGACAAAAAAAGATGGCAGCCCATAATATTGATAAGCTATGTATGTGTAAGTGAGTCTCAGGCCAGGCCTCTTCCAGTAAAACAACTGTACTTGACTGCCTTATTCCATAGCCTCTTTTCTCATCCTAATATAAGTTACAACCTCCTGTTGAAAACACAAGATCCAGATGATGCATGTATTTGCCCCCCATCCTAAGAGGATTAGACTTCCCCAACTCTTGTCTCTTGATTCTGGCATTTTATGCCCCAAATAACCTTTGTGACTGCCTCATAATAATGTGGTCTGAACATCCCTGGTCTGCATCCTTTAGAATGGGTTGCCTGCCATTGAGACAGCCACAGCATCAAGATAATTCCTCACAAGACACTGAGTCTGAGAATAAGCAGACCAAATGTTCCAAAATTTACTGTCAGTACGTGCTGGTCTGATTATGTCTAAGAGCAAAGGAGGGGTTCACTTTTAGAGTGTGGATTCTCACTGCTCCTCTCCAGTACCTGGCATTGCCACCATAAGGATCTTTGCATACTGGGACAGTCCCTGAGTGCTTTCAACAAATTTAAAAAGAATATTTGCAGCATGGGTAATGGCAGAAGCTGTAGTCCCAAAGTATGGAACTCAAAAGATAGAAATTTTAAAAATGCTTCATTAATGTCCATAAAAAGTAACTTAACATGTAAGCTGAGATTCAACTCCTTACTAATTTTATATAAAGGTGTTAAGTCTTGGATTATAAAGACAAAATGACGAATGTATTTTAAACTTCAGACTTTTAAAATCTGATTTAAACTTATTAAAATCTTTAACCTCTATAGTTCTTTTTTTTTTTTTTTTTTTTTTGCTAAATTTCATATCCTAATTTGCAAATTTAGATCTTAATAGTATTTGGGGGCTCTGCCCTTCTGGGCAAATGAACCCATTTAAAGATGAATGGGCTATCCAGGGAAGTGGTCGGGATCCAGACTGAGTGAGCTTTAAGCTCATTTGTCTTATCATGTGAGTCCCTCTGACATGCTATAATGTAACCAAAAAGGTTCTCAACAGACATAGTTGATGCAGGCACTTAAACTACTAATACTCTAGAACCATGAAGCAAAATACATTTCTGTTCTTGTTTTTAAGTTTTCTTTTTTTTAATGGGAGGGGAAATTCCTTTGAAACAGGGTCCTGTATACAGTCTGGACTCAAACTTGCTAATATAGCTAAAAATGACTTTTATTTCCTCATCATCCTGCTTCTAGCATTCTCTCTTCTTTATAAAGTATCAAGCCTCAGACATTTTGTTAAAGTAACTAAGATATTTGCTGTTTTTCACATCAATGGCATTATATATGCCACAGTCTATTTTTGCCTGGTATGAAGTCGGTTTTGCAGAGGATGGGAAAGTACAGGACAGTCGGTGTGTGGTCAGGACCTGTAAGACCTCACCAAGGGTCCCGCTGAGCAGCTCTTGATACTTTCCTTTTGACACCCTCGGCCTTGAGTGGGGCAGCTGTAATAACTAATGTCTTCTGGAATCAGCTTAGGGAATGAAGTGTGACAGCAGGGATGTTGAGGGGCAGGCTGGGACTAAAGGAGAAATGACTGCTCAATTCTACCCGGTCTGAGTTGTCAGGAGGTTGAGGGAGTAGGTGGACTTGGACATGTGCTGGGAGAAGGTGTGCGAGCTGAGTGATGTGTCTCAGTGACTGCATGCTGAGGGTTCTGCAGACCAGAAAAATTATAGTTTTGGTTTCTCCATGGAATGGATTTCTAAACCCCCAGATGTCTAAATTCCCTTTCCTTACCTGATGCTGAACACTGCTTTGTCCTTACACTTACACTTGGGAGGTATTCTTTTCCTTTCAGGACCTCTTGAACTTTAGCACGCATAAGAATGGCAGACAGCACATACTACAAGTTAAGATTCTTGGCACTCAGCCTTGATTCTAGTTCTGTGTGGGTTTTGCTTTCAGAAACTTTTGCATGGGATCAATATCTCTCACTCTCCTCCCCCACTCTGCTCCCAAAGCTAGTTAAGAAGTTAGGGTCCCATTTCCCATGGTCCAAAAGACAATAGATATTTAAAGTAACCAGAGAGTCTGGAACAATGGCACATACCTATAATCTTGCCATGCAGGAAGCTGAGGTAGGATTCTTTTGCGTCCAAGGCCAGTTTGGGCTACAGAGTAAGATCCTGTCTCAAAATACTTTAACTAATGAATGAAACTAACAGAGAAAACATCTGGAAGTAAATAAAGGAAGTAATGAACCAATTCCTTTTCCACACAGGACAGTTTACCTACCATGAAATGATGAGCAAAATGTAGGTACCTGAAGCAAATCCACTTTTGAAGCTGAAGAATTAGATGTAGTAGTAATTTCTTGCTAGTTCATGTCCCAAGGACCAAAATTTAATTTTAAAAGCCCATTTTGCAATCCTTTCCGACCCTGCCTTCAGGTTCTCTATCACTAAATGTCAGCTGCACTTTGACACAAACTCACTTAATGCCATTGTGCTCAGTCAGCCTCTGCCTTTATTGTGACGAAACCTCCGCTCCTTGTTTCAATGGTATGATACGTAACTAAGAGTTTGGGTCTGAAGACTGATACTCTTCTTCTCAACCCAAAGGTGTATTAGGCCCGGGATAGACAACACACACAAACAAATCCACGTCCCTCCTGGTGTTAGATCTTCAGAGGAATAAATACAGAAAGAACTCTCGGGTGTTTGTCTGATCTCTCTCCCTTTAGGCTACGTGAGCAGACAGTATAGGAAAGGTAGGGCTAAGTATTTGTGGTCATCATCACAGACCCCTCTGTGCCTGATCCTGACTCCTACCTGCTGCTGCCATCGGCCTTGTCTTGCTCTTCTAACCTCCTGCCTTGATCTCCCTGACCTGTGACTAGTCTGACCTCCCAACCAGAGCCGTGCAATCCACTGCACCCACTTGAAGAACCGCTGCTTGGGGAAGCACAAGGAGTGCTCAAAGGTATGTTAGGTAGGGGAGGGTAGGAACCCAAGGAATCCTTTGTCTGAAGGGAGAACAAGTAAAGCTCCCATAGAACCAGGAAACTGAGATCCAGGGATGAAGAGGGACACTGGAGAAAAACCATGTGCTATGGAGTAGCTATACTGTCCTTATGGTATTGACAATCGCTATGACCCAAATAACTAGGAAAATGGGGATGATCACAGGAAAATTCATATAAATCCTGTGGATGCTGAAAAATGACTATAAAAAAGAGATGGCAGGATAGTAGATGGGCCGGACATGTGAAAAGGCTATTAGTGCTCTATTCCTGCTCTGGTCACTTTCAACATGCAGCACAGATTCTAGCTACTGTGAATATCATGTCTTGGATTTGTATTACTTCCTGCTTAGCTGAAAATCTTACTCCTGTAAGCTCAGACGTAACAGCGGCTTCCTACCACACTTAAAACTTGAAAATAAAGAATTCAGAAAGGAGAAATTTGACCCTGCCCAGATGCAACCAAGATGACACAGGGTTAAAAGTGAAATAGAGCAGTTTAAAGACCTACTGTCCGATCTGCCCAGTTAGCTAGCGGCTGACTTGGCAATCTTCCAGGTCATCTGTCTGCAGCCCCAACCTCACTGCTCAGGTCTAGGGCCTCTGAGTAGACCCGGAACTCCAGCAACAGCCAAGGAGAGGGGCTGGCCTCACCAAGACGCAACAGGGAGGGCATAAGCCAGCATCCCCCACCCCCTCCGGACAGGGAGCAGGGGAGGAGAGCCAGTATCCCCCACCCCTGCGCAGGGCGGAGGAGCGTGTCCCGCGCCGGGCCGCCTCCTGCACCGAGCGCATCTCCGGAGCGGTGCACGAGAATGCAGGTCCACAGGGGCGCGCGCGCGGGGCTCCTGCTGCCATGGGGCTCGGTAGCTCTCTGCCTGATGAGTCTGCTGCGTGAGTATTAACAGCTGAGGGCTAAGGGGGCGCCAGGCTATGGGCCGGGAGGAGGGAAGAAACCAGCCGCTGACCTCACCTGGGAATCCTTCGCTGGAACTAGGTGTGAGCTTACTCTGGGAGTGCTGGGGGATGCCAGCTCCTCTGCGTGGCTGAAGGTGCAAAGCTCAAAGTTGGAGCTAGAACGCAGGCAGAAGGAAGGAAAAGTTCCGTAGCTCTCCTTAATTGAGGAAGCAAGGGCCCAGAGTGGTCCAGAGAAGAGTCCAGGCAACCATTGGTCCCAGGACATGAACACATGAACGTAAAGAATTGGTGAGGGTAGCCATTCCCAATAAGGGCCAGGAAACCTTCAAGGAGGACTGAGGGATGTTAGTGGAGGAGTCTGGAATAAAGAACAGGCAGAGAGAGAAAAAAGGACAATTTTAAATTTCAGATTAGAAAGCTAGAGTCGCCCCTGCAGAACCCATGCAGATGCTAGTAGGGAGGTGGTTTGGTGTACACACGGAGTCCTTCTGCTCACCAGTCCTCCTCATGCACAAACATACATCCTTCGCTCTTTGCAATTTTCTTGCTCTGCTTCCCTTCAGATTCTAAAGCTAGTGGACAGGCCAAGACACCTCCTGTTGCCCACGCATACTCTTACTTCTTAAGCTCTTCCCCTCTTAGGTTGGTAAAATATAGTTTTTACTCAGTCTATAGCAAACTTTATTGCACTGGAAGATGCTTTTCTTCATCCCAACTCATGTCCTTTTGAGATTTTTCAGTGTTGTGAATCACTCATTTTGCTTTTAATTTTGGGGCTCCTAAATCCCCATCTGTACATCTTAACGGTCACTCACCATGGCTCTGTAGAGTGACCTGGTTCCACCCACAAGACCTCTCTGCTCCCAGTCTTCTGTGTCGTTGCCTTTAGGTCCACCCCAGAGAGAGCTGGCTGAGAAGTTCAGTTATGTTCTCAGCTCCCTTGATTGACAGCCCTGGACATGTCCATTTAGATGGAGTAAAACTTGCTTAGACTGGAAAGACCAGAATGATGCTACATTGTGTACACGCGGGTGACCGCGGGCTGGAGTCCTCATCAGATGGTCTGCAGTACTCTTTTGGTTACTCAGCTCAGCACTGACCCAAGCCTGGGTGGAGAGCTGTCTTTTCTTATTTCCTCAGCTGGCCAGTGTCAGCCTTGTCTTGGGCTGAAGGGAACAGGGTGGAGGGAGCAAAAAAAAAAAAAAAAAAAAAAACCTTCTGCAAACCTTGGGGAAATATGCTGAAGATATCAGTGTCTCAGCTTTAGGGTAAAGGGCAGGACTGGGGACACCATTCCCAACCCAGCTAGACTTCATAAGCCAGCCAAGGCTCTGTACTTTCTCCAAGAACTTCCTAGAGTTTGTGTTGAGATTCTTTTGTTTGTTAATACTATTATTTTCTGTCCTGGAATAAATTAAACCAATAACTTATGTAATTTAAAATGCCCATAGTAAACAACTGTGCTGTTGCTATTGGGAAATTTGGTGCAGAATGGGAAAGTCATTAATAAGAGATAGGTCTCTTCTGTTCTGTGAGAAGCTAATGTAAGCACCTACTAGGCAACCACAAGTGTCACTTTTTCAGGGGTAAGAGAAATCAGTGACCAGAGTCTGGGTTGTGACTGGGGACAACCAGGTAATACTTTAATGCTCCCACTGACCTAAAAGTCTTTCAGATAACTAAGAACCCTTTTAACCTTCCCCCGGGCCTGTCTTTTCCTTTACTCTAACACTACCTCCAGCTTCTACCCACATTCCTTTTCTTCCTTTGGATTCTTTGAATCTGATGATCCCACAACTATATCTGGACTGGGGCTGCATGTAAGAAGGGAAAAAGAAAAGGGAAAAGACTTTTATCAGATATTTCTCCAGAAGGGAAAAGCCTCCGCCCTTTACTCCCTGCTAGATAGTAAGGAGGAGTAAGAGTTTAGGGACTGCCAAGTAGTTCAGCAATTTGAGTACTCTCCCTTGAAGAACTAGACCAGGCTTTACAACCTTTGCAAATGTACTTCTTCATCTTGGTCAGCTGATAAGCAGGCAAGACTCTAGGCCTCTCCCTTATCCCTCTGGCTCCACACCCTTGGACCTGTTCTTTTGAGTTACCCTTACTGCTTTCCTTTCTTGAGTAGTCTTTGTCTCCAAAAGCTCAGAGTAAGGAGCACCAAAATTGTAGCAGATAAAGTTGGGGACAAGATTCTGGAAAAAAATAAGCAAAAGGGGAGCAGATTCCACTGTTGATGATCTTGCTTAATTTTCTTGGGATTTCAGGTCTGAGGGGCTGAGCTTACTTTCAGGGTTCCTCAGCTCAAGGCTCCAGTACTTGGGTTTCCTTCTCTTGTTGACCTTGGTTCATCTATCTAAATGTCCTGTAATGTGGCAAATTAAAAATGTGAAGGGACAGAAAAAGAACACAAATTCATCTCTAAAAGAAATGTCCATAGTGGCCAGGGCAGAATTTACATATTATGGGTAGGGGGAAGCTTTGAGGTTTCTAATGATAATATTTTCTTTTTATGTTGGCTAAAAAATAAAGACTTAGTGTCTTTAAATTTGCTATCAAGTGTCCTGGCTGTGCCACAAGGAGAATGCTGCATGCATCTTGGGGTGAGGTAAACAAATTGGAAGGCCTGGCAAGGTACTTTCCTGGACCTGCACTTGGGATGGGCAGGGAATGAATCATTTCCCTAGTGATGCAAAGGAAAAGGCCTCCTGGCTTAACTGGGAAGTCTGCTACTTCCTGGAGTGGAAAATACAAGCAAGCCCCTTAGAAAAGTAGTTATCTCTAGGTAGTTTTGCTCCATTGCTTAAGAAAATGTGTAAACGCTTCTTTGGGTAAGAAATCTCAGAATGTTAGGCAAGTTCTCAATGTTCAAGGGCAGGCAGGAGGCAGGGTGGCTAAGTGGGAAGTAGAGTCTTAAGTCAGGTGGGTCAAGAGAACAAAAAAGGGTGAAGCTCTGCCGAGCCGGAAGCTTTAAAGGGAGATTTCTTATAGAATGGCTTCATTAGCACAGTATTAACTAAATTTCAAGATGTGCCACTCTCTCTTCTGCCTACTCTGAAATTTCACTCCATGCTTTTAAACCTCTAGCAAAAAGTGCCCAAGCATAGAAAGTTTGCCAGAGAAGGACTCGGGAGACTGAAGAAAATGCTGCTTGGCTGGCTGACCTGTAGAAATGATAATAGTGACCACAGCACTCAGTGGCCATCCAGGAATGAATGGCACCAGAAAAATGAAAGAAATCCAAGTAGAAGCAATGTCGGTCTCCGTAGGATCCACAGAAGTGACAGGAGGAAGAAGAGCTATTTGAATATAGTGGGGAAATCTCAGGGTCGTGTGGATACTCAGTCCAGTTTATGCTGACTACTCTGCCTTACCTCTGAAACTAAGGAAAGTTTCTGTTGAGCCCTTTGTTCTAGTCCAACAATGGCTCAAACTCATGGTGCATAACAGGTGTGATGTGACTCTGATAAGGTTTTTTTTTTTTTTTTGTTTTTTTTTTTTGATTGCTGACTTACCTACTAATGAGCTCATCCCATAAAAAAGTATCAAACTGCATTTAGTTCTCCATCTGTGTCCCTGTGAAATTAGCCTTTTGCTAACTTCTAATCATTGTCCTGTTTCTATTATTTGGATTGCCCCAAGATGAATCCAGTTTACATGAAAATCTCTAAAGACCTGTCTAGTCAGCCCCAGTCCTAGAGAGATTTGTGTAAATTACATCAATGCTAAGGCCTAAAGGAGGAAAGGAGTCAAATGGTCCCTTATTTTGTGTTTTCTTCAGAACTTTGTAAGATCCTTTGCATGTTTGTGGTGCTTAAGGAAAAAAAATGCACTTACTATGAAAATGAAATTAGTCTCTAAGAGGGTTGTTTACAAACTTTTTCTATGTAGGGTAATCAGAAAGCATCCCGAGCTTGGGATCCTGAAGTGGCTTCTGATGCATATAATTTTATGACACTTGAAAACATAGATGGCATGTTTGACTGACTGACTGACCACACAGTATCAACCCTAGCACAGAACTTGTCTTAGGAGCTAGAGTTTGCCAACTCCTCATCTGGGTGAAATAAAATCAGATCTTTGGCAATGTAAATTGGATTCTAAAATTTTCCTCATTATATGGAGATAATTGGATATCTTCACATAGTCACTCCCTAATTTAATAAATTTCCTCTTTGAACAGAACGTTAGGGCCAGCAAGATGGCTCAGTGGGTAAAAGTGTTTCCCATGCAATTTAAGGACCTGAGTTTGATCCCCAGAACCCAAATGGTAGGAGAAAAGTGACTGTAAATTGTCCTCTGATCTCTGTGTGTGCTGTGGTACATCCTTGTCTGCGTGCATCTCCCTCCCCCTCCTCCTCTGTGTGTGTGTGTCTTTGCCTCTGTCTCTCTCCCTCTCTTTCACTTTTCCCCTCCCTTCCTCTACTCTCTCTTTGTCACACACATTAATAATAATAATTAATAGTAATAAATAATGAAACTAGAATGCTGTGGGTGGTGAGAGTGAACAGTACTGCTCAACCCTGTTGCCTGTCCTGACATTGCAGGATCTGCCAAGCATCCCAAATAAAATACATCATCTATGGTTAAAAAAAAAAAAAAGTCTTGACATTCAAGAAAATTTATATCTTAGTTGAGGAGAAAGACAGTTAAACCTCTCCTGAGGAAGTGACTTGTGGGACTTTGTGCCAGATGAGTGACAGAGATAAGTTCTGCTCTGCAAAAGCAGAAGGAAGAACCCTTTCATGACGATAGTCAAAGACCGGACAGTCTGGCTTCTTTGTATTTCCTTGCCTTCTTTGTTCCTCAGAACAACCAGGAGGCAGGGCCTACTTTGATTTCATTTTACAGGAGAGGTTTTAAAGTTCTCAATTGCCTTGGAGCCACACATAGGACATAGGATAGAAACAGCAGGAACATCTATCTGCAAGGCTTGGTTGTCCTCTTTGTCTTTGGGCAGTTCTGCCTTCAAAATGGTAGTCCAGTGGCTCACCTCTTAGGGATGTGACTTCACCACAGGTATATTCAGAAATGTGCTGGCTAGGGGCTGGCTGAGGAAATGATCAGGAAAAAATCATCAGAAAATAACTAAAACCATCCTGGTGTGGTGGTGCACCCCAGTAATCTCAGTGTTCAGGAGTCTTAGACAGGGAGAACAGGAGTGTAACACCATTCTTAGCTAAAGAGAGTTACATAAAGTGTCAGTAAGCCTGGGATACGTGACATCTCTCTAAAGGAAAAACAAAACAAGACAACAAACAAACCCCCATCTCTAAAACTAAAGATATCTGAAAAAATTAGACTAAGAATGTTTGAAAAATTACTTATCTAAGTAATAACTTACCAAATCTTTTAGAATATGTAACCTTTTCATTAAAACCAGAATATATATATACATATATGATATATATGTATGTATGTATGTATGTATGTATGCTAGTTTTATAAAAGCTGGAATAAAAAATAAAATCTCATTACTAATATTAAGTAAATATTTTGCTTCTTCAGAGTACCTACCCTACGGACTTTAACTTTCATGACTCAAGTGTCTGTTTTTCATTTTAAAATTTTAGTTTCTTAATTTTCAGCTGTTGCTTTTCCCTATATGTTTTTAATTTTCAGATTTGACTAGAATATCAGAATAACCAGACTTATATTAATATTGTATTACCTAAGTAAGTACCTGTAAGATTGCTGTGAATTTCACTAGAAAAAAAATTTGGTGTTATATCTGTTGGTGTCTTAAAATCATCATTTAATAACTTGCCAATAGCTTGTCTCCTGTCTTGTTCCAATTTTGCTAAGTGAAGATTGACAGGAAGAGACTAGAAGGATGACTTAGTGATTGAGAGCATTTGCTGTTACTTCAGAGGATGCAGGCTCAGTTTCCATTTGGCAGCTTACAATCTTCTGTAACTCTGGTACCAGGGGATCCGACCATTTCTTCTGGCCCCCTTTGGCACATATGTGGTAGACCATACCTACATAGCTACTAGAATAACTAGGTTAGAGTCTTTGAGGTGGCACGGGACAGATTAGGAACTAAATTCAGGAGCAGGATTTTACTTAGTTCTGAGTTACTTAGTTTCCTGAGGACTGAGAGAGGGGCTCTTCCTCATGTCCAAGTGGAATGGAAGAAACGTTTCCTTCTTTGTTTTTCAGCATCTGAAAGGCTTTTAGGGAGTGCAGTCTTGTCTTACAGCACGGGAATAAGAAATTCGGAGAAAAAAGGCCAGGCCAGTGTTTGATGGTTTAGAGTAGTGAATATAAGAAGAAAGAGAGAACAAAGAGACACATTGCCAGCCTTAGTAGAGCCTTCCTTTATGACCCTTAGTTCTCCAGAAGAGCTCTATAGGGTAAGGCCCAGGGATATATCACAGAAGGAGCTATGCTGTAGTTTGTAAGTCAGGAGTGGCTCCTGACCTAGGGTTATGGTAGTCTTCTTGGTAAGCTAGTTCTTATATAGCTCTTCACTTAGCCTTGCTTTCTGTCCCTCTTCTTTGTTCTGTTCTTGTAGCCTCACAAGCTTTGCTGCTTACCCTAGGTTTAGAGCTATACATCTGTCTTGGGTCCTCTTTTCATTTGCAGTCTGGCCAAAGAGTGGGAGGGATGAGGCTGCTACAGCTGGGAGCCTATCCCCAGTGGGTCCATGGCTAGCTTGGATCTGGAGTTGATTCGCTGTTCTGGAACAGTCACCTCTGTCTTTAGAACTAGCAGCGGGTCTTTCTTCACATCTGGAAAAGTTCAAAATTGTTTGTCTGGGTGAAGGAGGCCCCTTGGGGGAGGGGTTCAAAAGCATGACATCATCTCAGCCTGGCCTGGTTTCCTTTGGGGTTGGGCCAACCTAGACCAGATGGGATTCCCAGGAATTGACGTGTTTGAGTCGAGCAAGGAGGGTGTGGGCAGAAAGAAGGATTTCAGGGGGGAACTCAAGGGATATCTTAGAATGGTGCATTGAGAATATGATTCCTTTAATTCGATGTCTGAGTGCTACCACCACTTGCCCTTATAATAAATTCATGTTGAGATCCTTAACAATGACCAAGTCAGCAAGACCGACATTTGCTTACCCAAATGATCTTATATTCTTCCCCTGACCAACAACTTGATGACAGAGGTTTTTCATTTTTAGAATGAAGATAGTAATATTGCATTTTCCCCTATTTACCTGACACATAATAAAACACGATTTCTGTAGTCAATATTGATATAGTCTGCTTGCTACTGGTTGGGAAGATGGTAAATGTAGGAGATGAAACCCTGGCTAGCACCTATGAAAAACATTCTTGGCCTTGGGTTGACTAGAAGCTAAAATTCTGACTTCCTTCTAGATGTTGATGGTAATACTAATCAGCCTACATTATTATTGGCCTTAAAAATGGGAAAAATACAGATTTCAATCGGGAATGTTTAGAGATATACTTCAGGTGTCCTTGCAAATGGTATTACAGTTGTCAGCTATAGAGCCTGAATCAGTTCCTAAACAATTTACAAAGAGGCCCACATCCTCTTGTATTCTTGAACTTCACATGTATAGCTGAGTCCAACTTGTAAACTAAAACAGCTCATCGTCATACCTTATCCATACACCTTCTCAGTCACTGAGAAAGCTAACTTTGAATCTTGAACTTTAACACTTTTGGAATTCAGTATATGTGACTGGTCAGGACAAGATAAACCTTGGCCCCAGCTTGCTTTTCTTCCCTTCTTCCTACCCACAGTTTTGGCCCCAGTCTAATTCTTTCCTCTTCTTTCTACTAATGATACTGGCCCCAGCCCACTTTCCTGACTTGCTTCCTTCACATGGCTCAGGTCTACAGTGTGGGGTATCTTGCATGTACACATGGGACACTAATATACCCATATGCTAACCCCTTTCACTTCAAACAATTACCCTTGGACCTTGGAAGTACATATTATGGTACTGAAGTTAGAGAGGATGAGACTATGGTACTGGAAGAATGAAACATCACAGATTAATGCAGGTCTGGATTTGAGCAAAGAGCCATTGGAGCTAGGTGTATAAAGACTTGTAGTCTCCAAAGTATGATCTAGAAGGGACGGTCATACTGGTTTGTCTATACAGGAAGTAAAACAGGCTATGGGACACATAAGGTACAAGGTCAAGATTCTTCTTCCTAAGTATAAGGATATATTGAAGAATGTACCAGGGCACTCATAAGGGTATTCATAGGATACATAGATCAAGAGTCATTCTAAATTAGTAGTTATTCATTTGTTAATGACTGACAATTCATGTAAAAACAGAAAACAACCTGTATTTAAGGATTAGACTGAGGTATGCATGCTTGGAGTATGTGGTTCTGGTAAAGCTTTCTGTCCTTCTTCTATGAGACAGAATGAAAACCAGAACTCTTAGTTCTCTAGTCCCATCAAGGTGAGTTCCAGCTGAGAACCTCCTGAAAGAAATCTCCAGGTTGCTCACTGCAGTTGAGTTCTTCATTTAAAGGAAATGATAATGGGTTTGAAGGTCCTTAAGTTTGTAAATGTGCAAGACTGAGAATAAAAAAATTATGTAAGGGGATTTTTTATAGTGAAAGTACAAATCTACACTATTTATTATAATTAGTACATTCGATAGAACTTAGCCAAAAAAAAAAAAAAAAGAAAAGAAAAGAAAGAAAGAAAAGAAAAAAGAAAAGTGTGTGAAATGGAGCTAGGAACATAGCCTTCCTCACATTTTCAATCCTTGTATTGTTTAGAGAGGTGATATTTTGTATCTTGGTATTTTGCTAAACACATCACAAACATTGACAACTGTGTTGCTACAGTTTTAGTTATTTGTGACATTCCTGTGCTTATAAATGTTTAGTATATTTCATTAGAGAAATCCTAGTAATAGAAAACTAATCTGATATCTAGGAATACGTTATTGATGATTTTTCCATTATCATGGGCAGCAACAATGTTCCAGTCAGATTCACCTAAAGTCATGAAGTTTAATCAGGTGTTGTCATGAGGCTCCGAGGTCAGGTTCTAACTTGTCCTTATTTCCCTGTAACCTCTGGGTTCACAGATCTAAATAACTTGACTTCTGTTGCCACGGAGACTTCTACCCAAGAAATATCTTCATCAGTTCCTACAACTGAGTCCGTTGAGGAAAATATCACATCTACCATCCCTGGAAGTACCAGCCACTACTTCATCTATCAAGACAGCAGTCAGACCACACCAGCTATCTCAGGTAACCAGAAGCACTCAGCTAGTACAGCATGTTCCCCCACCACAGATGGGATCATACAAACCAATTATACAAGAGAGGGTATTCTTAAATAAGTTCTAAACAGCTTTCTCCATGTTGGAAACATTTGTAGGCCATACATGACAAGTCCATCCAGAATAGGACTGATTCTCATACTAATGCTAAGTTCATCTGGTATAAGTAAGGATCAGATTGGATTCCATTGATTGATGTCTCTGCTCTCTCCTAAGTGGTGGAAGGTGGGTCTAGGTCAAAGTATCTAAAGGTCTTCTGTAGGATAAAATCTTCAGTGTTAGAATTGGAGTGCACCATGACTACGTTCTAGATCTTGTATGTCCAAACAGATACCTGCAGACCTCATGCATCTCAAGTTAGTTACAAAAGCAGTCCAATATATTTGTGATGATAACTTCATGTTACAATGTTAATGAAAGGGTAGACACTCTTGTTTTATATTATAGATATGGTTCTAACAGCTGGCTTGAAATGAATTGGGTCAGGATTAAGATATAAAGTAACTATACCCTCACCAAATTCCTATTTCTGTGCAGAAATTCACCAAGTGTGATTGTGTGTTTCTGAGTATATTGTACAGATGCATATATACTGTTTTGGTATTTTCCAGAGACTATGGTCAACTTTACAGATACCTCTGGGATACCTTCAGGCTCTGGAACTCCACACACTTTTTCACAACCACAGACTTCCCCGACTGTCACACTGCCTACTACTTCAGGCAGTGCTTCCACTTCAGAGACGACCTGGAAGCCCAGCCTGCCATCTTTAAATGTTTCTGATTATTCACCTAATAATATCAGCTCTGAGATGACATCACCCACTGAGCCATATGCTTACACATCATCTTCTGTCCCAAGTATCATTGAGGTGGGTGAGTTGGGCCCCAAATGGCATATTATCCCTCACTGCACATAAAAGCATGAGATTTAGGTATCTTGGAATTAATACGGAATATGTACTTTATATTGCTAGACAGGTGAGTCAGGAAGAAGATGGGGAGAAGAGGGTGGAGTCTATTGAGAAGTCTGATCTGTGCTTTAGGTTCTACATTTTTGGGATATTCTTAGAAATCCTTCTAGTTCTCTGATTCTTCAGAGGTACTATTTCCCTTTGGGAATATTTGTATCTGTCCCCTGTCTACTGGGGTTGCCTTTCTTAAAATATCTAGGGCAAAGTATTTCTCCTATATGTGCGGGCTTGGTGGCTTTCCCGGGCACAGAATGACAGTGAGAATGACACCCGCAGAATTGAGAACTGGACATGTAGGAGTGGTAAGTTCAGTGTAACCTTCTTGGCCTTGAGCCTGTGGCAATCACCAGCTGTCAGTCTAAAGTACAGAAATTCGAGCATGTAGCCTACACACAGGCATCAGGGACCTAGTTTTTTGTTTGTTTTTAAAAAGAGCAGATAAATGCAAAGACCCTTAAGGCCAAGAGAAAAACAGGTGTCACCAAAAGCTGTCTGGCCACTCCATTGTCTGTGTGTAATTTACTGAGGAGAAAAACAAAGAAATTTCCTCTTATACCCTTTAAGCACCACCTAAAAACAGGGGTTCCCAAGATAAGCAAATAGCCTCCTGCTTATGGTCTAGATTTGCTAACAAAGGCTCGATTCTCTCATGACATGGAAACAGACAATGTAA
>NC_137969.1:87435333-87515333 GCF_963924665.1 Micromys minutus | reverse complement strand
TTCTCCGGATCACATATAACTGGAGTCATCATGTAAGATAAGTGCTTCTCTAGAAAGAACTGCTCTTTCTATATGTGGTCTATGCTGTTAGTCTGCTTCATTACTGGTCAGAGAACTCTCTGTGTGTTTCTTTGAGATTGGTGGAGGACTCGTGATTAGGGTCTGAATAGAGCAACCATCCATGTGAGCCAGTAACAAAGTCTACCACTACAGAACACTCAGGAAGTGTTGTCATCCTCTGGTGTTCCCATCACTGTCCATATCATTTCTTCCTCACAGTTCTTCCTCCCGAGGCCCAAGCAGCCCTCCTGGGGGTAATTTCTCTCTAGAAAATATAGAATTTCTAGTCATGGTTCCCAATGTTTCAAGATCCCCTTCCTTGAATCCTGCTAGTCTAATAGTCTATTGAAAAGGGTACAGTGCCTCCTAGCTGCCATTGGTTACATGTCTGCTTTGACGTCAGAGGGCTTTTAAGTACTTACCAGCTATCCTAATGCAGAGATTCTCAACATGTGAGCCGTGACCCATTTGAGGTCAAAGGATGCTTTTATGGGGGTTAGTTAAGACCATGGAAAACACAGATATTTGCATTAGGATTCATAACAGTAGCAAAATTACAGTTATAAAGTAATTAATTTTAAGGTTAGGGTCACCACAACATGAGGGACTATACTAAAGGGTCACAGCATTGAGAAGGTTGAGAACCACTGTACTAGTAGGAGACTCAGGCCCTACCCACACTCCAAATTAGGAACATAAAAAATTTGGTTTTCTCTATTAACATATCCTGCAGAACTCATTGGATACTGATAGCTACCTAATATAAGTTTCAACATAACTGAATGTGAGGTTCTCAGCCTTCCCAGCCCTCCTTTTGCAAGGTACATGATGAGCATCAAGGTGCCAGCGCTCCCTGTGTGGTCCATTTAGATCTTTTGTATATACATTCTGTAACACTAACTCCCCCACTACCTCTGTTTCTGTTCTGCATCCTTTGCTTCTGAGCATCATACACATGCTAAGGGATAGCATGTTTTCAAGCATGTTGCTTGATCTCAGGGTCCTTGATAGTAGAGCACCATGTCTCCCCTGGTCTAATCTCCATTCTTTCTACACTATCTCCTTAATTTAGTGTTTGTGTCAAGATTCTCAAGATCATTTCCAAAATGTAAGATTACTTTATTTTCTTATATTGTTATGTACTCAGGGAAATTCACCAACAGTTTTGATTGCGATAAAATACCCACAACATGAATAGTACTACCAATACAATTTCTAATTAAAACTGAGTAATGGTGAACATAATACTACACCTTACAGCCAATCTCTCTAGAACTCTGTGTATCTTCCTATGACATGCCCCCCCCCCAAGCAACTACTACCCTTATGTCTATCTCCATGAACTTGGTTACTCTAGGCACTAATATGAGTAGATTATAACATAAGTTACTTTTTATTCCATTATGTATGTGCACTTCATTCTGTCTGTCCACTTATTCACTAGCAGACACTTGTTTTCCCATATGTTGCCTATTGTGGATAAAGTAGCTATGAACACATATGGACATGTTTTATGGCACCCTAATAGAAACTTTTGAAGTAAATACCAAGCTGTACAATTGCTACGTGATATAGTTATTTTATTTCTGAATTTTAGAGGAACTACCATATTTTTTTGTTTTGTTTGCACTCTTGGAGATTGAATCCAGGTCTTTGTATGTACTAAGCAAGTTCTCTGTACTGTGCACTCTGGTCCATCTCAATGTCTTCTATCATGGCTGTACCGTTTGATATTTCTACATTTGCTCACCTCTACTCTCCATTTTAAATACACAGCCAACCTAATGAATGTGAATAATTATCTCATTATGATTAGCTTTACATTTCCCTGGTGCTTAGCGATACTGAAACTCTTTTCATGTGCTCCTTGGCATTTGTATCTCTAAAGAACCATCAATTTAAGTTCTTTGCTACAGGTATAATTTTTGGGACTACTGTATCTATTTAGTGCCTTGTCTGTTATATCTACTATTTGTATCTATACAAATCACAAAGATGAAACTGTTTAGGTAGTTTGATTACTTTTTCAAAGTTCAGGTCTACTCAGCTCACATTACCACACTTACACATTATAGCAACTTACTCTGCTGTAGGTTGTTTCCAACCTCTGATCACACATAGCCTCTGCCTTCCTCGCCCTCTATCCAAACAGTAAAGATCAATTTCCACACAAAAAAACATCAGTTACAGATGGAGGAAGACTATCTATTGGAAAGAAATATTTGGAGATAATTTAATGTCTTCTGCTTAGTCATTACCCACTTTTTGTCTAAACTATAACAACAATCCCCTAATTATTCCAGTCTCCTCAATGTAGATGTGTGTTTTTCCTGCACTGCCAAATTTAATGTAGCGGAGTATATAAAATTACTTTGAAATAGGTGGCTGCAGGGTGTCTTGGGTAGGGCTTCTTGTTGCCATGATAAGCACCATGACCAAAAGCAACTCGAGAAGAAAAGGGTTGGAAGTCAGGGCAGGAACTCAAGCGAAGAAATGATGCAGAGTCCATGGGAGAGTGCTGCCTACTGGTTTGCTTGCTCCTGGCTTGCTTAGCCTTATTTCTTACACAATCCAGGACCACCACATTCCCAGAAGTGGTGCTACCCATAATGGGTTAGGCTCTTCATATCAATCACTAGTTAAGAAAATACACTACAGACTTGACTACAAAAAAAAATACTATGGGGTCAGTCATCTTCTCAATTGAGGGTTCCTCTTCCCAAATAATTTTTAGCTTGTGTCATGTTGACAAACAAACAAACAAACAAACCTATTCAGACAATTGATCCTAGAAACAGAATTGTTAAATATCTCAAAGATCCTTTATAAATATGCCTGTATCCTCTTCTCCACGCCAGTATTTGATGAACTTCTTTAACATGGTAAGAGACACTGCAGAATTTGAGGATACCCCTGTAGAAAGGTTAGCGATACTTTCTTTTAAGAAAGTAACATGTGTGCACAGAAATAGCTAGAAACTCTTAAATGATTCTCACAAACAAAATGGTGATTCTGTGGCTTCTTCCTGCCCATTCTCTCATGTGTTTGTCTGCAGTGTCTCTTGGGGGAGGATGTTTATCCTAAGCATCCGGAGAAGCATTGTGTTTTGTTCAGGATCCACCTGCTCCTCTCCAGAGCAAACACAATTCATTGGGGCTGGTAAATCCCAGAGTGGGAGGCTGGTCACTGTTATTGCTTTGAATTTAATCCAACAAACTAACTGTGCAGTGGAGGGACTCCAGGGAGAGGCCAACCAGTTGGGGTGTTAGGCTCAATAACAGGTTTTTAAGTTCTTTTGTTTATTTTTGTACAATAATAAGTGCAGCATTAGTTCAAAACTACATAACATGCACCGTCCCCCTCACCACACGGGCACTCGGGAGTCTTCCAGTTTAGTCAGAGAGTAATAGCAAAGGTGAAGCAAAAGATGGTCATAGTTTACATCCCTAAGCATTACACTGAGAACTATGATTATTAGAAATAATAGTAATCGCTATTGTTTAGTACCAATCAGAATCCTTGTGTATTAAGTATTTTATACATTATAGTGGTTATCACACAATCAGTTTAAAACCCAGTACAGACTAGTTGATGATGACTTGAAAAGATTCTAGAAAATTGGAGAACAAGCATTAATGTCCAATTTGCCAACGATAAGACTGACTTCCTAGAGGACATGGGATTTGAGTTGAGTCTTGCAGGACATGCAGCAAAACAGAGATGGTTGGGTCTTTTCATCTTAATTTAGCTATCGTAGGGCTGGGCAGACTGTCACACAGCAGACTTGCTTCCATGCTCCCCACCCCCCACCCCCCACCCTCGGTTCCCCTGACAGTTTTACCTAAGCACACTGAGTTACATCTGCTAACAGAATTTGGATGTGTCTTTGCCCTCTTTTGCAAACTTAAGTGCTTTGTTATACTTTTCTTAAGATAACTAATTTTGATTCTTCATCTGTAAAATAAAAGAATAAAAGAATTATAGTACTCACTCTCTAGAGTAGTAAAATATCTAAATAAATAAAGATGTGAAAGATACCTAAGGTTGAGCATTAGCCATGGTAACTGACATTTGTTTTCACAGCCATATATCTACATATATAGACAAGAGTTTTGATTATGTGGAATTCAGAGTTTCATCTCTTACCTTCCACCTTATCTTCACATAAAGACAAACACACAACAAACACAACACACATACACACACACACACACACACACACACACACATTTTCTGACAGTACATGATAGTAAGCTATTGTCAGGGCTTGATAAAGGATAGGATGGCTTTATATTGTCAAAGTAAAGCGTTTTAGCACTGGAGAATGGCAGGAGGCTCCATTTTGTTTAGATTCTGTGGGAGAATGCCCCTCCAACATTTTAATCAAAGACTCATAAAGATCCCTCATAAAGTCACTGTGTGTGGTTTCTTCCCTAACCTGAGGAGCACTGTATTAGGGAAGGTGCTTTGCCCAAGTGGAGATCTTGTAAGGTCATGTCCTGCTGGCCTCAGTCATACCAGTTATTTTCCTACTTCTCTCTGCAATCCCCGAGGGCCTAAGGCCAATCTTGACTTTGTCTGGTGCAGGCACAAAGGTTTTCCTTCCTCAGATCTCAACAAAAGGAAAATACCCAGGCTCCCTTCCAACTGTAAAGACCTTTGGACTTCACTATGGGCAGCAGATCTGCCTCTAGACAGGAAGCCTTCTCTAGAAGACCCAGGTCTCATGATGGTTATAAGCTTCAGCAGTTTTCTCTTAACAGGAATGTTATCAGATCTATGAAGCACTTTATCCTTTGACATCTACAATCAAAACTGGAGAAAGATTTGGTTTGGGTTGTGTGAGGGAGGCCATTGTGATGGGAGGCTCTGCAGTAAATGTTGGGCAATAGGATATAGTTTGGGCCTCCAACTCCCGAGACTTAGTTGCTAAAAATGATGGGTCTTATCTTCTGAATTCCTGACTCCCATAGACCAGTTAGCAACCTGAAGGAAGACCTGGAAATTTCATTAAACTAGTTTCTATGTTTTCAAAGAAAACAATATGTCATTGGGAGCAGGGCTTGGTGATATAGTCTTGAGACAGTAAGAAGGAAGAAATTTCAAGGAGATTGTGTAGTCAGTACTCATAGGCTTTCTTTGCTCGTCACCTTTGTGGGCTTTTTACTACCATTTAGAGTAACAATGTAACAATGAAGCAAATTATTTTTTGCTATTAATTAGAAGTAAATAGTCACTACTGTCTTAATTTGATGTTGGTGGTGATTCTGATTTCAGTTTGAGCAGCATGCATATACAGGCAATTATTGAGTAAGGAAATATTTCCTGTTTGTATGTTCACATTTTATTTATTCTTACTGTGTTATTGCACATAAGTTAGCATTGATATTTTACATTGGAATTCTAGAAAGAAGGGTTTCTTAAGGAAGGCATATTAATGTGACTTGGTAATTCTGGTAAGAATCAGAATTCTTACCAGAGACTCTAGATGAGGTTCAGAGTTACTAGTAATTTCACCTCTTGGTTTCTTTTCTTTTCTTTGTTTCTTTTTTCTTTTTTGTCTTCCCAGGAGGAGTTTAAGAAGGAAAAGGGAGAAAATCTAATCCAAATACTGTGTGCAAAGGAGGAGACTGAGGTTGATTCTGGTGCCAGTGTCTGCTCCTTGCTTCTAGCCCAATCTGAGGTTAGGCCTGAGTGTTTGCTGATGGTGTTGGCCAATAGCACAGGTAAGGTCCACTTTCAGGGCATTGGATTGACTAGGGCTGAAATTAAATGGGACTCGCATTAGAAGATCCTGGTTAGAGCTCCTATTCCTCAGCTTAATAAACCACAGATGCTAGGAAGAAAGGTCTAGCTGAAAAGAACCACTTTGGATAAAAGAGCTTCTAGGACAGCATGAAAGGATAAATCAATATGAGCTGGATCAGCTTCTAGATTTAACAACCCCTGTTTCTAATTCTAGAACTTTCCACCAAACTCCACCTTATGGAAAAGCACCAGTCTGACTTGAGAAAGGTATGTTAACAAGATGATTTATCTCACAGGAAGTACTGGGTCAGGAGAGGACATGGTGATCTCTTCAAGCATCCCCTTCCTTCTTTCCATCCTCTGACAGTCTTCATCAGGGAGTTTCATCAGGGGATACAGAGTAGTCTGGACTTCTCACTAGAATTCCTTTTCCACAAGTGACACAATGCCATTTATTTGTCTTTTCCTTAAGCTGGGGATCCAAAGCTTCAATAAACAAGATATTGGGAGCCACCAGAGCTATTCCAGAAAGACTCTGATTGCATTAGTCACCTCAGGAGTCCTGCTGGCCATCTTGGGCACCACTGGCTATTTCCTGATGAACCGTCGCAGTTGGAGCCCCACAGGAGAAAGGCTGGTCAGTTTGGGGGTACAGGGAAAAGCAAATAAGAAAGATAATGGACCTCTGGGAAGGCCCATAGATGTCATGAAAGGGAAATGGAGAAAATACCATAAAAGATATTTTTAGTTATTTTTGACATAGGGATATGCATGTATGAAGACATTGTATTTACAAGAGTAGAGACATCATGGAACAAATCAGTAGAAGGGTAAACTGGGGCAAGCCCATCTGCTAGTCAATGTCACAGCTGATGATTTATGTCATTTATTCATTTTATCCTAGATAGTTCAGCTGGATAGAAGAGAATAGACTGTTAAATTGGATGTGCTTATTTGTAAACATATTGAATGCCCTGTGGGTGCCATTTTGCTCACAAACATGGGACATAATGGAAGTAAAGTCTACTCTTAAAGTGTTTTGAATAGAGAGAGGGAAAAGGCTAAAGGTTGATTCTTGCCAATGGCTGGTATCTACTTGGGAGGCTCTTCTGCCCCTGAGACTGGTTTCTTATGGGGTTGGTTACTGAGCCACATTGACATGGTATGGTGCCTCTCCTCTGTCCTTTCTCCTCTAGGAGCTGGAACCTTGATGGCTGTTGGGAAGAAAAGAGGCTGCACATGTAGCTGTACCTGCTCTGCCCCCACTCCTACTTCCTTTGTGCTCTCCTCACAGTACCTCACAACCCTGCTTACCAGATAATGCTACTTTATTTCTATACTGTCCAGGGTGAAGACCCTTATTACACGGAGAATGGTGGAGGCCAGGGCTATAGCTCAGGACCTGGGGCCTCCCCTGAGACTCAGGGAAAGGCCAATGTGACCCGAGGGGCTCAGGAGAACGGGACCGGCCAGGCCACTTCCAGAAACGGCCATTCAGCAAGACAACATGTGGTGGCTGACACAGAACTGTAATTTGGCTGGGTGGGCAAAAGTGGGTGGTATCCAGGAAAGCGGCATCTCTGTCTCTGACTTCATGCTACCTTCAGCTCATGTCCAACTTTCTCCCACTACATACACTTCTGAGACTGTTCCTGGGACTCTTCACCTTTGGGGAGGCAGATAAACTGCTCCCTGCACATTCATCTTCCTGAACCCAATCTCTGATCTTTGGGTCAACTTGTGGTGGGAAGAAGCCTAGGTCTAGAGAAGCTGCCAAGAAGACTGGTGGCTATGTAGCACTTGCCTTGGCTCCTTTTCTCCTCTTCACAAGAATTCTTGGGAAGACCAACTTTTCTAAGCTACAACTTCTTCCCAGGAAACACGGCTCTTTTTACTGCTTCTTCCCCTACTTTGGGGAAACCAAGGTAATCACTGACACGTGCTCCCTTGCAAGGGTACATCCAGAAAAGTGCTATTTTAAAATGCATCCCTAAAAAAATTATATCGCTTATAACTTTAAGACACTGTGGATTTAGTCACCAACTTCTATCTTGTTTACCTGTTCCTGAATGTCTGTTTACAGAGGCCAGGACAACTTTCTGTCTGGAGCCTGCTCAATATTTTAGAGCAACAGCTCAACCTGATCCCTTGGGCCCACACAGAAATTCTCATTGATTCAACATAGACAGGACAGTGGAACTAGACTTTGAACTGAGCCTCTGGTTTTGGGGTTTTTTTTTTTGTTTATTTGTTTGTTTGTTTTATTTTGTTTTGTTTTGTTTTTATTTTGTTGCCAAGGATTGAACCCAGAGCTTCATACATGTTGGGCAAGTCCTTTACCATTCAGCAATATCCCCAGCCCTCATCCCTCTCTTTAGAGACAAGGTCTCATGTATGTGATCAGGCTTGCTTTGAACTATGTAGTCCAAGCAGGCCTTAAACTTAAACTCTTGCTTTAGGCTTCCAAGTAGCTTGGATTACAGGCTTGAGCTACCAGGTCCAGCTCAGATAAACCTTCTGACCTGATTCCTCTTCAGAGGAATCCTCTTGCTCTGAAGCCCCTGGCCTTCTCTAACTACATGACTTCCCCCTCCCTGTGACTCCTGGGGGAGCTGTGACCTCAGTCCCCTGGCAGATTCCTTTCTGTCTGTGCCTTTCCTAGTCTAAATCCCTTCACTATTTTATACCCCTTTGTGATCAGAGCTTTAGGATATCTACAAAGACTATAAGCTTCCTCTCCTGGGGTTCACCCAGGGCCCTTTCTCCTATTTTTCCAAAGGGGAGCACAGGAGTACTGATTGTAATGATTGCTAGGAACAAAACTTTCCAGAGGTGAGAGGATTGGGTGGATTTTCTTCTGAATAAACGTGATGAGTGAGAATGATGTAATTGAAGTGATGATAAAATCTTTGTTGTGGCCCTATAACACTGAGTGTACTAACTGACTGGTTTCCACATCAGGTCTGGGAAGACTGTGTGGCAGTAAGGGGGAGGTCAACCAAGGAGGAGAATGGCATAGGGGAGGGACACAGGTACCAGCCAGTATGCTCAGAACTTGTGACTTTGTGAAAAGTTCCTTTCCGTGTTGGGTTGCTCACACAGGATTTTAGGTGACCTGCCCTCATGCCACAGGAAGTGGAGGAAGGGTACTGCTGGACTTTCAGAGCCCTCTAGAAACACCCCTAAGTGCATAGGGGGTTAGAGGGTAAACAAAAATTTATTCCTTCAGTCTTATCTTGTCAAAATCAGACACATCTTCAACCTATTTATTTCTAGTTTTGTTTGTTTTGTTTTGTTTTGTTTTTCTAACTCCCTTAATGGAAACTTCTCCCTAAGATTAAGGAAACTAAGGGACAAGGCTTGACCTTGCCCAAAATGTGGTGGCTGTTTGGGGGATCAGAGGAAGGCAAGGTGGTGACTGAACATAAAAGTCTAGTTGGCCTCCATTTGAGAGCATGTTTTACAATGAATGGCCCTGGTCAGTGGTGTCTGGAAGTAATAGGTGTTGGGAATGAAGTCCTTGGAAACATTAGAGGGAGAGGAAAATGTAGCTGGGCCTCAGGACCATTTTACTCTGCACTTTTGAGGGCAAAGGCTTTAGGGGAAAGGTATGCATGTTCTGGGGATAGATGGAATAGTGCCCATGATAGCTTAGCTTACTCTAAAGGCCTCATTTGTTTCCTAAAACATCACTTTCCCATCAGGCCTAAAACTCATGATGCAGCAATGGCACCACCTGCTGGCACTCCTGGGTTTCCACTGTTCAGCCTCCGTACTGGTATTTTGTGTTTGTTGGGCTTCTCTCTTGTGTCGCCCTACCCTTAACAATCTAGTCCAGTTTACCTGAAAACGAAACAAGAAGGAACATTCTCCCACAATCTCTACTCCAGCTTTTGCCTCCAGGTTCCTGTCTTGAGCCCTTGCCCTGAGTCGGGTTAACTCTTTCATTTCCAAGTTGAGTTTGGTCACTGTTTGATCATATTAACAGAGACAAAACTAGGACAGCAATGAACTATTCTTTTCATAGCTCTTTGTGGAAACTTTGTAGAAGCCTCCATAATTTGACTAGACATTTTAGATGCCACTGGCAAACAAATTGGTGAAGTTGTTTTATATAAGAAGTTAGTATGCAATAAACAAAAGATAGCTGTCTTATCTTCCCTGAGAACGCCTTACCAAAGATGAACACCACACGATGTAATTCACGGATGGCACCACCAGCAAATGAAGCAATCAGAGCAGTCATTCAGCAGAGATGGACTCTGGCATTATAAGGGCCTCAGTCACAAAACTATAAGCCAGCAGTTACTCTAACTCATCTGACTGCCACTGGCCTTGGTCAATCAATTCACTATGCTCTGAACTTCAAGGCTCTCCCACAGAAGGGTTTTCTAAGTTACACTTGGTTCACCAATGGAACTGCTTGGGCCTTCCTAAACTGCTGGAGTCAGACAGGCCACAGTTGGATTCAGCTCTGATATTAGCTATATGGCCTTGAGTGTATTACATATCAAATTCTCTTCACTCTGTTTCCTCATTTCTGGAAAAGGGGGAAATGGCATATTAAAAAAATGTTATGCCACAAATGACTGTCCCATGTCTTCAATAGGATGGGGCAGAATCTCAGAAGTAATTAGTTTATTGGTCAAAGAAAATTCGTTAGTAACATATGTTTAAAGAGAGCAGGAAGGAGACTGGAGAGGTGGCTCAGTGGCTAAGAAAGCTTATTTTTCTTGTATAGAATGCTCCTAATACACACAATGGATGGCTTACAACTAACAACCTGTAACTCCAGTTCTAGGGGGTCTGCTGTCTCTTGTTTTCTGGACTCTGCAGGCACCAGAATAAGACATGGTATATATGAATTCATAGAGGTGCACACAAACACATTAAATCTTTAAGAAGAAGAAGAGCAGCCAAGATTTTTCTCTGACTTCAGTCTGAAAATAACTTACAGTGGAGACTTTGTTCAAAAGCTAAATTTCTTTGCATAATAATATACTGTTTTCAGGAAGATATGGAAGGCAGTAGAAAGGTGGCTGAGAATCTCAGAGAGGTGGAAACATGGTTGCAGCAGAGCACTGGAGGCAGAACAACTGGGAAGGACCTGGGAGCATAAATAGAAAACTTTGGGTGTATTGGTGAACTTGTACGCATCCTGCTGTGTTGTGCCTACAGTAAAAAATATTTGTACAAAATGCCTGTCTTCTGGGGCCTTAAAAGAAGAAGAAGAAAATGCCAGTATCTTCCAGAAGCAGTTTGAGGAGCGTGAATTTAGCTGGCCCAGCAATTCATAAGGAAACATGAATATGTCAGCCCTTGGAGGTCTTGAAAGAACACAGTTCTCACATAAGTTTGTATGAGGGGCTCAGGCTTTTCAAACAAACAAACCATGATTTAAGGAGGCTGATAAAAATCAGGTTACATAGGACTAGATGAAAGAATGTACAAGAATCAATTAGCTCAGAACATAGACCTTGATTGATAAGCACTCAAGCAAAGGCCTTTATTGTTTTGATTTATTATTCATTTCCTCTTATTTTCACCCCTTTGAGCTTCAAGGCTTCATAATCTACTCATAAATTATGTTACTCATTTATTGTACTAGATCCATCAAATTATCTTCCTATATACTAGGTATATTTAATAGCTACTTGGCCTTATTATGTACTAAGCACTTGATACAACTTATTTAATCCTCAGATCAACCTTAGGGGATAACAATTGGACTCCCACTGTTACGTGACTCTTTCTTGAAGAGACTTGAATAAACCCCACTTCAACTCCCTAACACTAGATATGAGAGTAAAAAGGAAAGGAATGAAGAAAAGCCTGAATAAAGTCAGGGGTCAGGAATGGGGTGATGTTATCTTTATCCTGCTGATTAGGGTTGCCTAGCTTCTTGTAGCAAGTTTGATCTTCAACGTTAGGGTATCTAATTTCTTCTTATTTCTTCTTTGTGTATGACTACTTAACAAACCAAGACCAACAGCAAGCAACAACCAACCAACAACCCCTACCCTACCCCTTAGGGCTTTAGTGTTTATATACCCTGTGAAAATTTCCCAGAATTCCAAATGTCACACAATTGCAGAAGCTATCTGCAGCTGGCAAAGTCACATATGCTCAAGAACACGAGGCAAATCAGAGTCAGCGGCTGAAAAGCCACCTCATATCCCCACACATAGGATTACAATGAAAAACAGTATTTCTGTGTTTTTAAAGAAACCAAAATTTCAGAATTCTCACTACATAAATATAGCTGAATTTTCACAGCTCCTACAGTTCCTGGTGGTTTAAAAATGGTGACATCAGAGTCCTAGCACATCTGGCAAAGCTGCCTGTCAGCTGATTTGATTCTTTCATATTGCCTGAGCACACTACAGCAAGGGGGAAGAGAAGTCAAGAAGAAAAGGGATCGATTTAAGTTGCCAATAGTTAGAAGCTGACTATTTTATCCTAATGTAGCATAACAGCAATAAATTAATTCATCACTGAAGGGTGGGGAATGACTTTTCCTATAATCAGTTATTAAAGGCTTGTATCACTAATTAGTCTATTAAAACTTTTCTCTCCCTTCCACATGTTATCAGCCTGACAAAGCAGAGCAAACCCAGCCTTCAGGGCAGAAAATAGGAGAAAAAACGATGCAGCAGATGTAAACAGCTGTGCTTCTGTTAAGTTTTAAAAGCACAGCTCTTAGTGCCTGGGGCAAATCCACCTGCTACAAGGAAAGGAACGTTTATCAAAAAACCAAAGGGCTGTCATCTTTGTTGAACAGGAGAGAAAAAGGTTTTAATCTTCAAAGAAAAAAAACTACTACAATCATATAATACTATAATCACTAAGAAGACCCATGAAGGGTAGTTCCATTGGAGATCTATAAATATATATATCTTATATATTTGTATAGTTAATTGGAGAAATTAATTAATTGGAGATTGTAAATTGAGCCTGGTGGTGGCTCGGGGTGGGGGTGGGGGGTCCTCATGTTCTGTGTTCCTGAATGAAATGCAAGTACCTACAGCCTTCATATTTTGATATGCCTAAAACAGCTCGATGGCTGATTGACTTCATAACCTCCAAGTGGCTAATCCACCTCCCTTTAATTCCCAAGTCATTACTACAATCACACTACAATCCACATTCCATCATTGCTGCCCCAGATCCAGTCAGGCAGGCCCTCATGGAGCCACTCCGGCTCCTACATGACAGCTAAGCTTTCTGCCCTGCACTTCCTCAGGCAAGGTTTCTCCTCTCCTCCACCTTCTCCCAGCATGGTGGATACGTCCTTCCCTTCTTTCTCCTTCAGTCCCTTGCGCTGGAATCCTAAAAGTGTCACCTCTGTCTGCCCTGTCTGCCCAGCCATTAGTTGCTGGCAACTTTATTTACCAACCGAAACCAACTGGGGACATGAAGTGCAATTTTGGGAACCCAACTTAACATAATACAAGCAACATTTGACAAAATCTCACTATAGATAGATAGATAGATAGATAGATAGATAGATAGATAGATATCTTAGTAAGTGCCTAATGCCATTTCTGTTCTTCATATTTATAATATCTTGTTTGATAATTTCATTGATGTTTTCAAAGTTGTTTCTGTCATTCTTTCCTATTTATCGCTGGGAATTGCCCCCGCCCCCAGGGGAAAAAAAACTTCAAATGAGCCCTGATCCCAGCTGTGGTCAGTCATGAAAACGATGTTGCTCTTCTTCTCCTGTCTTGGCACTCATTCATTGGTTGTGGCTTCCTCCCACCAAGGTCTTGGAAAAGCATCTCATCAAATTTCTTTTGTGAGGATGTGGTAATACATGCCCCTAAACCTAATACTTGGGAAGCTGAGGCAGGAGGACTACACGTTTAAGACCAAACTGGGATACATAGAAATATCCTGTCTTGAGGACATCATTGTCTGGCATCAATGGGAGAAGAGGCCTTTGGCCCAGTGAAGGCATGTTCTCCCAGTGTAGGGGAATGCCAAGACACTGAGGTGGGAGAAGGTGGTTAGAGGAGGGAGTACCTTCATGGAGGAAGTAGAGGGGGAGGGGGATGGGAGGGGGGAAGGGGGATGATATTTGAAATGTAAATACAGAGACTATCCAATAAAAATATCATCAAAAACAAAGAAAGAAATATCCTGTCTTTTTTAAAAATGTTTTTGCATAACATATGTTTGTGGCTTCAGGCAACAGCCACCAACATAGCTGGTATTACCTGATATGACTCACAAGTCACTGTTAGACTGTCCCAGAAGTCCCGAACCTCAAAGCTGTTTTGATCTTTATGAAACAGATAGTAGGAGAGAATCATTGCCTTCCTACTCTTGTGCTTTTCAAGTTCTCAAGCTCCCTCTATCCTTTGCTGAGTTACAGACAGACATCTGCTGAACATGAAAACCATCTGACACAGGGTGGGATGTTGGAGCAGACATTTCCAACATCTGTTTTATCATCTTGCTTAATTCTCAAAACAGCCATGTGCTGGGATATTATCAATCCCATTTTACAGAATGGAAAAATGGAGGCTCAGAGAGGTAAATTTGGCCAGACATCTGCAATGCAAAATAAAACATTTAGTAAGAGTTTGATAACTGTTTTGTGATGAGCAGAGTTGTACACATGAAGTAAATAGACCCTAGCTTCTGGTAATCCTAGAACCTGAGGTGCCCAGTGACACACAAAAATGATCTGTCAACTGAAGTTCCCCTTCAGAGTACAAACAGGGACAACGATTTAAGTACAGGATTAGCCTCAACGTTACTGAGTCTTTAGCCCATTTCTTCCTATTCTGATTAACTTTTCCCAACCAAACTGCCTTATACATCAAAACCCCTTTAGCAGTTCTATGTTTCCATGCCTGTGACATGTGAGTCTTAACATTACTTTCTCCCCTGGAGCTGGAAGGAAAAAGCAGATGGGGTGAACCCAACCTCAAATTTCTGTTGCCTGGTGACTGGCTAGGTAACCTATGACAAGTTGAGTTCCATTGGTCTACTTCAGTTTCCTAAAATGCAAACTAAGAAATGTCAGCTGCCACATGAAATGTTACTGTGGGGATCAAGTGAAGTGATATAACATAGCTAAGACATAGATGGAGAGGATTTTAAAATTGTAAAGTACTTCCACATACATCTAATACTGGTCAGTTAGGAAAATTAAAGACTCGGATTAAAAATCATTTGAAAACAGTAAGCAATTCGAGTATTTAAAATCTAGCCTTCGGTCTTCTAGTCATGTGTCAAACCCTTGTATTCTAGCACTCAGAATACTGAGGCAGGAGGATTATGAGTTTGAAGTCTGCTTGGCCTATATACCAAGATGTTATATTAAAAATAAACAAGAACCAAAACCAAAACCAAATAAAATTAATTAGAACAAAAGAAGCCCAGTCTTACCACATTTCAGAGTACTATTATACTTGCCCCAGGGTCTTTTATAGGGGGTATGTGTTATAGTCTACCTTATATTTAATGGGAATATGCATGCTTCTATGTAACATGAGGTATTGTGCTTAGCCTGTAATGTTGTTGCAGAGGTCTCACTGTGACAGGGAAAGCAGATGTCACAGAGGTAAACAGCAGTATTGATTAGCAGCAGCTAATGTCATAAAAGAGAATGGATTCAGAACAGAGATGCAAGAGAACAACACAAAAGGAAGCTGAAGCTGAGTAGGATGTAGCAGGGAAAGTGTTCACTCTTTAGTGAGAAGCAGGATGCTGTTTTAAAGCATTCAATTAAAGGAAAGTACAGGTGTGTGTGTGCATGCGTGTGTGTGTGTGTGTGTGTGTGTGTGTGTAAATACATTTAAAGACAGATCTTGAGAACTAGTAAGCCAGGTGAAGAGGTTTAGCACTGTCTTAGTTAAGGTTTCTGTTGCTGTGAAGAGACACCATGACCACAGCAACTCTTACAAAAGAAAACTGTTAATTGGGCTTGGCTTGCAGTTCAGAGGTTTGGTCCATTATCATGGCATCATGCAGGCAGACATGGTGCTGAAGAAGGAGTTGAGAGTTCTACATCTAAATCTGTAGGCAGCAGGGAAAAGACTGTGAGCCACTAGGCCTAGTTTTGAGATTCTGAGACCCCAAAGCACACCCACTAGTATCACACTTCCTCCAATAAAGTCAAACCTACTTCAACAAGGCCAGACCCCCTAATAGTGTTACTCCCTATGAGGCTATGGGGGGGGGGCATTTTCTTTCTTTTAAACTACTACAGGATCTCACGTAGTTTTAAGTAAAGGAATGATCGATATTTTTTGGAAACTGTTCAGCCTGGAATGTTTGTTGCCTTTTGTCTGAGCAACTCTAATAGAAAGCCATTGACTGGATAGATTATACAACAGGTACCTGTTTCTTAGATTTCTAGAGGCTAACGAGCCCAAGATCAAGATGGCTGGGAAGTTTGTTTCTGGTGATCAACCTGTTTTACAGTTGTTTATCTTGTCTTCTTGGTGTTTTTTCAAGTGGCAGAATGCAGTAATAATGAGCAAGTTCCCAGGTGTATCCTTTAATATATATATTTTAAGATATGGAGCCTAGGCTGTTGAGGAACTCACAATGTTCCTGCTGCGACTCTAAAATACTGAGACTGCATTTGTGTGCAGCTTGTAGCCTGCAAATACTCCTTCTTTAAAGACATCAATTCCATTCACAGGAGTTCCACTTTTATGACCTAACTACATCCCAAAGGTTCTAGCTCCAAATACTATCAAATTTAATCTCTCGATTTGAAAATAATTTGTAAGAGGACACACATACAATCCACAGCAGAGTGAGCTTAGATCTATGCCTGGTGAAGCTGGAAGCAGGAAGTATAGGTGGGCTGAAGACAAATGTGGAAATTCAGAAAAGAAATAATGGTACTGATGAGGGAATAGAAAGGAAGAGGACTTCTGAAATTTGATTTAGAAAGTATAGATAAGGTGTGCTGTAGAGTTGTTTCCTTACTGAAGCATGTTCTCCTTCTTAAGGCAATCTTCTTAAGATTCAGGAAGCAAACTAAATTTACAAGGTCCAAAACTAAGGAGTCTCAAGAAGCTCCTGAAATTTACAAGCCCCAAGGTCCCTCCCTAAGGTTACATAAGTAGTAACAATAGCTGGGGAGAGAAGATGTTTGTAAATAGGGCAGGAAGTTCCACAGTTGCAGATTTGATGAGTTGTCACTCATGGTGGGAGTGGGCTTTTTAGTTGTTGGAGCTACCTTCAGTCATTCATGCTCTTATAAGGCACTCCAATAAATTCACTTGTCCACTAAGCTAAACTCAAAAATACTGGGTGGCATTCTGGTTTCTTCTATCAGGTGCAATGGGTAGAGGGTGGTACTCCTTACTGGACTCATGGCCACTAGTGGTAGGATATCTGATGCTTTAGGGTGGTACTCCTTACTGGACTCATGGCCACTAGTGGTAGGATATCTGATGCTTTACCGATGCATTCGGCATGAACTAGCATCCTAGCTTCCTCTAACCGCCAATGAATAGAGGCTGCTTTGGTCCAGAAGTAAAAGAAACAAGATTGATCTCATCACCTTGAGGACTTTGTCTTCCAGCCATGGAGGTATACATGAGAGAATACATATTACCAGAGAGAAGGAGGATACAGTTTCCTCTGGGTATCTCCCTGGGTTTTTTATTCCCCTGAACGTCTTCACTTTGAATATTTAAATCTGTTGAGAAATAAAGTGACCGTGTCAATTACCTTAGTTGCAGGGCGAAAACACTGCAGGAGTAGCAACAGGTGCAGCAGAATGAACGAGATGCTGGAAAACCATCAAGGAGCAAGAGGCTCATGTGTTGGCCTTTAAAGAAAGGGTGTGTGTGTGTGTGTGTGTGCCTGTGTGTATGTGGGGGGGAGGGATACTGTGGGGAGTGTCAGAAGTGGAGATCGATTATTTAGTCCTTTCCACCTTATTTTTCAAGACAGACTCTTTCCCTAAATCTTGAGCTCAGGTTTTCACTAAACTAGCCAGCAACCAGCCTGCTCTACTCCCTATCACTAGGATTACAAAAAAAAAAAAAAAAAAAAAAAAAAAAAAAAAAAAAAAAAATGCTGTTAAGGCAGAAACATGGGCTCAGAGAATTTTGAAGATGTCCCAGAAGGACAGCAAGGTGGTAGATTCAGGAACTGCCAACTGGTTTACGTACCATAGACACCTGCAGAGGTCTGAAGTTCGTGGTCATGGTACTCTGAGAAATTTCAAAATGCCCAGCATACAAATCTCTATTTCTGGGTGAGTGTGCATTTTCTGGAAAGAGAGAGGGTCGACAGCTCTTCTCCAATTCTCTAAAGGGTCTAAGTCAGAAAACTCTCGAGAAAACGCCTCCTGAGCAAGAATTTACAGGTAGACGGAAGCATAATCTGGGAATCTCGCCACACAGGCCATTAGTTGCCTGAGCCCGGCCCACATCTCTTACCCTTTACCTTACAAGAGGTGTGGCAAGAGAGAAACTTGGGAAGAAAGGGTCAGAGGAACCAGGACCAGTGGAGATCTGGACAGCTCTGAAGTGGCTCTCAACTTAGGGCGGGCCTCTTGGCCGGAGGAAGTGATTGGCTGGGTCCTCTGCCGCAGTTCAGACAGAAGGGCGGCGGCGACCGCGTTCCCAGCAGGCGCAGCGCCGGGCTTGGCCGCAGGGTGGCGCGGCGCGGACGCGGAGTGTGGGAAGAGCGGGCGGAGCTCTGGAAGCCGAGTCCGCAGTTCTGCGCCTCCGTGGGTCGCCGCGCGTCGGGGGCCGCGATTGCTGCGCAGCGCCGGAAGTCGGCGGCCGTTCAGGTAGGAGCTGCGGCACGGGATAAGCCAAGCCGGCCGTGTGTGACCTCTGCTGGCCCGATCCGGCCGCGCCTACCTCTCAGCTGCTGCCTCCCAGGGTGGCGGGCGCGGACGGTGGCCTGGGCGGCGCAGGCCCAAGGGGCCGCAGACCGGGTCGCAAGAACCTGAACGGCGCCCCGTGACTCGGCTTCCCAGTAGGCGGCGAGCGTGGTGCTGCGCATGGGGTGCGGCGACTTGGAGAGGCTTGGGGGAGGGAAGCGGAGACAGGTGGTTGAGGGGCGAGCAAAGGCGCAGTACATTCAAGATGTAGGAGCTTTGCTCCTAGCTCTTCAGAGGCGCCGAGGTGCATGAGGGAAGGCCATGGCGTAGTTTGGGACACGCAGGTGCAGCCAGAGGAGATGCTACTGGGCAGGTTCCCTGCGGTTCCCCACCCTCCATTTATAACGTGGGTGTGGTAGGGGTGATGGGAGACTTGGATGGAGCTCTGATCTGGCCCTCCGCGGCCGCCCTGACCCGCGTGCGTCTCCACCAGCTACGGACGCCTGCGCCGCTGAGTTGGGGGGAGGAGCAAGCCCTCGGGGGCAGCTGCTCTGGCAACCTGGGCAGCAGCAGAGATGGAGCTGCTAGGTCGGAGTTGTGCTGCAGTTCAAGTTCCTAGTTGGTGGGTCAGCTTCCCGGGGGGTGGGGGGAACAGGATGAATTCACTCTGGACCCTTTCCTGGTTGGCATCTGCCAAATATGCTTCTTCTCCCCTCCCCCCCACATTTAGCATAATTTTTTTAGAGACAGCAAGTGACAGAGCAGAGGACAGCTGGCCCAGCCAAACCTGTTGCTGCTATAGTGCTTTTTGGTAAGGATAGAGGGGTTTCTGGACCTTATCCCTCCCTTGCCCAGACTCCTGGATGCCCTCCTGGCAGGCTGTATAGAGTCTGCTGTTAGCCAGGATGGTGTTGGTGCCTTAGCCCCCATCTGCTACCCAACCGGGGAAAAAGAATGCAAGAGCCAGGGAAGTCTCTCAGTCTTCTGGGGTGGTAGAAGCAGGTATAGACAGGGCTGCGGCAGCAAGAGCCTGGGTTTCTTTGGCACTGGTGGCAAGAGGATTGTTTGCCAGCCCCTTGGGCTGATTTCCACTCCTGGCCTGTCTGTGGCATTGGTGCTGATGGTGCCACTATATTATGCAACACTTATATAATCTTCAGAGGTGATAGTTCTGTCTCTGTTCTGAGGTCACACTGATAGGGTATCCATGTCTGTGTAGGAGAAAGGATCTGTGGAGTTTTTGGATAGATCTAGTCTCCCAGCTCATCCCCAGACAGGCTCATTTTGATCCTGGAACAGGAGGGGTTTGACCAAACAGGTACCCAGTGTACCCCACAGTCCAGTAGTAAGAAAGGTGCTGGCTGGGCAGTCTTCTCCGTTTCATCCTGCCTAGTGAATTGTTTGGTTAGATGGATGCCATTCTCCCTGGCATGGCTGGTGGGTATAGTGGAATGACCCCAAGATGTGGAACACATCATACATTGTGCTTGATAGTAAGGATTAGTTCCGACCTTGAGGTTTTGAGCAGCAAACTAGAACAGTGATGCTGGCATCGCAAGACATTTGGAGCAGGCCTAGAGGACAAGAGGTGGTCAGGGAAGGGTGTACAGGGAAGTGGATCAGACTGCAAAGATAAACATGGTGTTCTTTTACTGTACTCTCCACTGGGCTGTCCCTGGTTACCAGGGCAACAGAAGCAGTGGTGAAAATCATGTTCCCGTTCAGTGGAAAAATCTGGCTCCTCCTCCTTCTCTTTCAATTGCTGCCAACCTTACCCATTGGGAGTATAGTGTCCCTAGGGATCAAAGACTCCAGCATAGCCCCTTTATACCCTTCATTGTCCATTTATTATAATCTCCCCCTTTCCTGTGTCCTCTTGTTCCCCTAAAGCAACACAGTTGGCAGCGGTGTGGGAGTCGAATACACGGGGGTGGGATGGAGGGAGGGGAGGCATGGACGTCATCACAGGGCAGGGCTAGCCAAGTGTGGGCAGAGATATGATGCACCAGTGACGGGGACATGGAGAGGGTCGGGAATTGATCAGCTCCTTGAGAGGTTGTTTTCAGGATGGTAGGTGGAAGGGGGAGAGTGAGACATTAGGGGGCCTCTGGGCTCAGGTTTGTGGGAAGTAACAACATGCCTCATGATGAAAACCGGGGTTCAATCATTCATCAGTTATTGTGTACCCTCTAAATTATGGTGAGGTTCTGCTACAGAAGTAGCAGTGAGCTTTGACCTTGAAGATTTTTGTATACACAGGAGGAAGATGAGTATGTGGAGTAAGATTCTGTACCTTTATAAGCCTGGCAGAGGGTGGGGCAGTGGTACAGGCAGAAGGCAGGCAAGATATCAGATGGTAGGAGTTAGAGTGAGGCCTGTGGAAATGGAAGGGAGGTGAGTCAGACAGCCATTTTGGTTTGGGGACAGGACTCGGGGAAAGAAGGTGCTAAAATTTTGAGTCATAATGGTTGGTGGAAATAGGAAAGCTAGTATTCAAACTTGTTCAAGAGAGACTTCTTTGATTTTGTTTTAGGTATCTTTGGGATGAAGTTGGGACATCAAGTATAGAGACATTTATGGTCAGATATACGGAATATGAGGTGGAGGTTAGTTCTGGGAAGGGGCTCTAGGAAGAGCTTGAAGGTACAAGTGTGTGCCTTGTTCTTGTTTATTATTCTAAGACCCCTTCAGACCCCTAGGCTAGTGTTTGTCAATCATCTACATTTTCTACCAGACCTTACCTAATTTTAAAATGCAGATATCTTCTTCTTTTTAGTAGCCATGTCTGAGTACATGAAAAATCAACATATGCAGATACATATCTTCCTCACATGGCATTCTTGGCCATTGCCGTTCACTTAGAGCAGTAGTTCTCAACCTGTGGGTCACAAAGGGGGATAGAACAGCCTTTTAACTGGGGTCACCTTAGACTGGTAAAGCACAGACATCTACATTATGATTCATAACAGTAGCAAAATTACAGTTATGAAATAGCAACAAAGAAATTTTATGATTTCTGTTCACCACAACATGAGGAACTATATTAAAGCATCAAAGCATTAGGAAGGTAAAAGCTCAAAAAGTGCTATAGGTCCTTGCCTCTGCCACTATGCTGTTGACATGCTTGTTTTCTGTCACTTGCAGAGTTGAAGCACAGATCAGTGGACCTTGCCAGCTGTACCATTCTAGATGCACTACTTTCTTTTCCAGGTCTTAGCGTCTAATATAAGGAATCCAGTTTTTCCGTCTTTGGAGCCCTCAGAAATGATGTCTACAGCCATTTACATTTTTGCTCAAGTTTCTGATCCAGGCTAGGTTTTTAGAGTAAGCAGTCTGGATTTTTTTTTCAGTACTTTGTATAGCAAGTAGCAGAAATGGAGGGCTGCATCTCTCTGTAGGGAAAGGTATGTGCATAGTTCCCTCGATCCTCTGGGGAACATAAAAAAACTAAAAGAGCAGATCCCAATGAACAAAACTCTGACCTACAGAACAGGTACCCATTTTTGTACTTTATTGGGTATTAGAAACATCTGCTGCGTATGTATTACCACAATGAAATGTTTAAGTAGTTGCAACAGCCATAAACCTGCAAGATTGAAATATTTACCATCTCATCTTTTAAGACATTAAAGATAAAAAATTACATACCAGGTTTTGGAGGCACATGCCTTGAGTCCCAGCACTTGGGAGGCAGAGGCAGGTGGATACCTGTGAGCTCCAGGCTATCATGTTTTACATAAAGTTCCAGGACAGCCTAGGCTACATAAAAAACAAAACAAAGCAAAACAAACAAACAAGCAAAAAACCAAAAAACCTAAAGAGAGAGGAGGGTGGGGTATTACTGGGACTGGTTCAGACATCAAAGCTCTTGATGAATGTGTATTAGATATTTACAGCAATTTCATGAGGAAAAAATAGATGGTCAGAATTATTCTGTATTGGGAAACTTCTTTCTTTCCAAGCCCTTTCTCTGAAGCCTGGAAGGTGCCCCACCCTGTCTTAGGGTCTGAAGTCTATAGAGTTCTTGAGCAGAGCTGGGATTTGGCCCTGATTTGAAAAGTTGCGCCTGCTTCTTAGGTCGGTGCAGAGGGCAGAAGAAGAGAGACTAATAGGGTCTTCAGTATCCTCCAGAATATGTTCTGGTAGTTTTGTTTTACCCTTTGTCCCCAAGTGTGCCAGTCTAGATGTTGTTTACAAGTTGCCTCTGTGTCTTGTCTGATCATGGTACCTCTCCAGACTTTTAAAACGAGCCTTGGGTTTGGGGTTGTTGGAGGAGTTGTCTGGGACTAGAATCAACCCCTAGACTGATTCTTGCACTTCAGCCCTTTTGCTTCTTGATTTCTAACCCTTGTTGACCTGGTCCTCATCCTCTGTCAGGAATGGGGGTGATTTAAGACTTGTTGCTCAGAGCTGGCAGCAACACCACAGCTGTAGAAGTTTGGTTTAGGGCTGTGGTAGGAATTGAAACATGTCATTGGCAAGAGGAAAACACATGCTTGGATCAGAAGGGTTAAGAAGGGCAGGCTTATTCCCGTTACTGTGGGTGGCGGGGAGGGGGTG
Organism: Micromys minutus; assembly: GCF_963924665.1. Classification (NCBI taxonomy): domain Eukaryota; kingdom Metazoa; phylum Chordata; class Mammalia; order Rodentia; family Muridae; genus Micromys; species Micromys minutus. Next base: position 87,492,154 of record NC_137969.1, on the reverse strand, counting down.
GTAGAAGGAGGGTGCAAAGGGTCCAGAAGAACAAAGACAGTAGCTAACAACTCCCAGAACCCCTTTTGGCTGATTGTGGTGAGACTGGCTCCAGGAACTTCATCTTCCCCTCCAGATACTTCAGAGGGCCATGTCAAACAAACACCTTTACTACCTTTCATTTGTAGAATTAGGATAACCCTGTACTATAGAGGTTTAAGTACTGTTGAGACAAATGCGCTGACTTGAGTCATTCATTTTATCATCTGGATATTCATTAAGGATCTGTGGTGGGCAGTGTGCGGAGTAAAGCACTTACAGTCTGATCTGAAGGTTCATCATGAGTTGAACCAATTTTACATGGCGTAAAGGATGTCTGCATCTGTCATGTTTGTTCCTGTCACCTTTGTCCTAGATTCAGAATTTGGCACATAATAGACATCCAGATAACTAACTGGCCAATCAATCCATCCTTACTTGGTTTTCCTCGGAGATGTGCACAAAATAGCTGTGTAGGTAGACAGAAGAGAGAAAGGAACTCAGCAAGAGTGACATGTTTGGGAGAGGATAGCATTCTGGGATCAACTGGTAATGTGATGGCATTTAAGGAAAAGAGGTGATGCTACATGGGCATGAGAGAATCCAGGGTCAGTGGATCTCTGAGAACGGTGGGTCAGAGCTTAGCACCGTCAGTCACTGCAGAGGACTGGAGTAAAAAGGCAAAGCTAGTCTGGTAAGGAAAGGGGCCGAACAGGAGAGTAGAAGCTTGTGTAGACCAAGATGAAAGTAGAGATGAAACCCATGATTGCTAGGTGAAGAAGCTGGCAGGGATGGAGGAGGAAAAAAAAAAAAAAAAAAAGACAGCTCTGTTCTGCAGGTTTTCATTGAAAAACTGCCAACGTATGTCCCAAAATACTACTCAGTGATTTTTCTGTGGTGGAGCACAGGTATTTATTTGCTATGTTGTGGGACAAGTGCACACAGAGCAGCATATGGCTGCTCTTTGTAAGTACTTACAGTATTTATTTTACCATATGCAAAGGAACAGTTAATGTCATAAATGTGTGTTCTACTGTTGCTCGGTGTTTCCACAGGAAGTCAGGGTATGGTATAGAAATTCCCACTTAAATCTCCAGGTGTTTTTCTTTCCTCCTTTCCTGAAGTTATAGCGCATCTTAAGCATGGTAGCATTTATATACAAACTCTATCATATATCTTCACCTCATAGGTTTTTTTTAAAAGAATATAACCCGGTTATTACACCTTGAATAAGCAAAGATATCTCTAAAAAATTATCTGTTTTATCATAGGTGTTTAAATTTCCCTGACAGTTTCATTTAAAAACAAATAAAATCCTGTTTTAAGTCATGCTGTCAACAGGACCTATGTTTCATTTAGTAATTAACTTGTGAATACCTTGTTAATAAAGAATCTGCTTTGTAGTTTTGCATTTTAGCTTTGCTTAGTTGCTTACCTTTATCCCCAACCAACTGCCAGAGTAGCTTTCCTGAGCCTCATTAAAACGCTGCTATTACTGGGTTTATGGTTTCCTGGATATTCATGACTTCCTTCGGTAACCCTTTCTCCCTCCCGTCTCCCTCCTTCCCTCTTTCTCTTTCTCTTCTTTCAGGAGAAGATCTTGCTTTGTAACCCTGGCTTGCTTGAAACCTACTACATAGACTAGATTGGCTACCTAGTGCTGAAGTCATAGGCATGTGATGCCAAGCCCAGCTCATAACTGTTCTGGTTATGAGGGTCTTCTCTGTGCCACATTGTACCAGACCTTGGACAGACACCTGTGAAAAGATGGTCAGAGCCTGACTGTCATGGATGCTGCATTCTAAACTGTGAGAACCACCGTCAGCTTTCCTTGTGTGCTATATGATTATGGCTACCGCCTCTGTGCTGCTGAGCATGCCATGTTTTAGGGCCTGGTACTCACGGACTCGTGCTGTCATTCCATGTGGTTTGTGAGAAATGTTCGTATGAAGCCTGGTACAGTTTCTATGGCTTGACTCCTCTTCATAGCCCTGTAACTTGCCTTTTAGAGTGGCACTGGCTTGTGTCTGGCCTAAGTGTATGTAGCTCTGATCATTAAAGTGGTGAGGTCACTTAACTAATGGATTGGCAGAGAGGCTAAATGAAAACGTGGAAAAGCTCTTCTCAGTTGGTAAAGGTATGGCAAGTGCCCAGTGGTACTGGTATATTAGAGCAAGTTGAATATTTTCATGATTTTGCTGGCTGTGGGTTGGGTTGGACTCTTGCCTTTTCTACCTGCTGGTCAGGTGACAGGTCCATGTTCTCAGTGGACCTGCTGTTTGTGGAGGCTGTACATTGATAAGCATCTATGCTGCTGTGGGAATCTAGTCTACCAGTACAGTTCAGGCTCATGTGACTTATATTTCCCTATGTACATAATTTCTCCAGATTTAAAAAATGATCTGTGATTCTTACATATTACTAGTTGGTTTTTGTTTTTTGTTTTTGTTTTTTTTTTTGTAAGTCCAGCTATATTGTAGGATTAGAATATCTGTATAGTTTTAGTACTTTTTAGTAAAAATATGTTTTCAGATGTAAAAACCAATATACTTTTAGCATTCATATGTTCTCATATACTTAGGATAAAATACAATGTTTTAAATTTAGCATGGTTGATATCTCTAGTTACTGGAGGTTGCATGATTAAAAATTTGATTTTTTTAAATTAATACTTTGTATATCAGTTAAATTCTTGAGTATCTTCCTGTGCTGTATACAGCATTTCGGTATTAATAATACGTCGCAAATATATTGAAAGTTGTCAGTGGCTATGGTATGTGGTACTTTCTCTCTTCCTGTTTGCTATTCACAGTTCTGTCCTAGACAGTCCCTGTTTGCTGGGTGCCCTTCCCTCTTACATATCCTTACCGATGCCTAGCCAGTATCTGTTCACATCACCAGATTTTCTTCTTTTGAAACATTTGCACTGGCTGTTGCTCTGTCGTTTTGAAGAAGCCCCAGATTCAGCCTTTCAGGCTTCCTCATGCTCTTGTTCTCATGTCCATTTTGAGCCCCACCACTTGGTTAATATGCTCCTGACACTTCTCCCAGAGATCACTCTGGCTTTGACCTCATTGGGTGGCTCCTCAGCAGTGTTGGGCATAGCTGGTCCTGTCATTTTCCTGGAGGCTGTTTTCACCTTGTTTCCAGGGCATCTGTTTCTGGTCTCTTGTTGCCTTCACTAGTCACACATTTTCAGTTTTCTATCCCTGGGATTCTTCCTCTTTATCTTTTTCATCCTTAATTTTTCACATCACATCTTTAAATGCCTTATTTACAAATAATATTTCCAGTTCATTTCAGAGTAGTCACAGATGGAAAATAGCAATGATCGTGCATTTTTTCCCCCTGAAGTTGCTTCATGAGTTTTATTTTATTGCCTTCTCTATACTTTTATTTATGTTAAAACTTTTCGCAAATGAGAAGTAAAACCCTGGATGATGATGCTTCTCAATTTTTTTTCTCTAATTCGGGCTTTCTTGTGAGTTGTAGACCCATATATGAGTTTGCTGGTTTAACTTCTCAGTATTGATATTAATACATATTTACCATTGAACATGTCTGACCTTTCTACGCAGTTTTCCCATTACGATGATGAGAATGCTAACCTTTGAGGTGTTTATTAGAATGCTAGATGTTGTATCTCACTTTTTTCATTCTTGTGGTCCTGTTTCCCACCCATGTGCTAATCCTGATTCCATCTATAAAGCATCTCCCAAATCTGACCTGTCAGAACTGCTTTCCCTGCCAGATTGCTGTTATCTCTGCTTCTCTGTCTCTCATAGGCTAGAGACCTCACAGAAGCCAGAATCTTCCAGTGAAGGAGAAGTCATTATACCCTGATGTACTCAATCCCTAATGGTAGCTTTTCATCTCATTCAGTAAGTACTGTGGTCCTCAATGAGGCCCCCAGGACAGTGTAGCTTATATCATTACTGTAAAATAGAAATACAATGTGACAAACATTGGAGACTCACACAGGTAATTTTAAAATTTCTGGCAAAGGAAATAAAGCTGTTGAAAATTAATTGTGGTCATTTATTTTATTTAAGCTAGTATGTTCAGAAGTGTTTTTATTTTGGAAGTGGGTTGCCTTGTTTTTATTTAATTTCCTGTTTCTGCTGAGTCATAGCATATGTCCAACAGAGGCTAGTGGCTCTGGTGGTGTGTCGGAGCTGAGGTCCCGTCTCCTGTGCTGCTGCGTCTCTGTCCTCTCATGCTCCTGTTTCACTGCACCTGTGCTGTCATCATTGGCCTCCTCCGTGTTCCTCCAGCACCACCTTAGGGCCTTTTCATTTCTGGTTCTGTCTGGAATCTTCTTTCCACACCGTGTGTGGGTTTTTGTTTGTTTGTTTTTCCTTCTTCCTATGGGTCTTATCTTCTCAGGGGCTTCCCCTTAGCTCACCATTCTCTAGCGTTGTCTGTACCCCTTCACACAGAGCTTTTTCTCTATCCTCATTAATACAGTAAGTATTTCTGTGGTGGTCTGAATAAGAATGGCCCCCACAGGCCCAAAGATTTGAATGCTTAGTCATCAGGAAATGGTAGTACTTGAGAGAGATTTGGAAATGCTGAGGTGTTGGAGTAGGTGAATCCAGATGTAAAACTTTTAGCGCCATAAGAGAACTTCTAGCACCATGTCTCCCTATATGCTGCCATGCTTCCTGCCATAATGACATTAGGCTAAACCTCTGAAACTATAAGCAAACCCCAATTAGATGCTTTCCTTTATAAGAGTTACCATGGTCACGGTGGCTCTTTACAGCAGAAGAATTCTAAGACAGTTTACATCAGTATTTTTTTCTTTCTGTTTACTGGAACAGGAGTTACATGAGCAGTGATCTTTGTTTTGTCCCTTGCTTTGTTTCAAAGCAGAGATAGCACCTACCATATAGAAGATATAGATGTTTGTTAAATAATTAAATGGAACGAATGATTAAGAATGTTTATTAGTAAGAATAGTTCAAATGAGTATACTTTTGCACCTTATGTGACAGATGACACATAAATCTAAACATTGGGCCCATGTCCATAAACATATTAATAGTTTGGTTTGACTTATTATTTTCAGCAAAATGTTTAAAAGACATTCTAGTATTTTTTACTTCATACTAAGGTAGCTCTTAACACAGGCTCCCCCAGAGGTTCTTGCCCATATTACTTCTGCTAATCTTATCCCCGCATCTTGTCTTTTTGTTCCTTATATTTAAATGCCCGAGTTTCACCAACACTTATGCTTGATGGGCTGGAGGATAGGTCTGTCCTGTGACCCAGGACTTCAGAGCTGTATTTCTAAAACAACAAAATTTGCTAGTCCAGATTTTTTAGGCAGCTGCTGGAAATATTGTATGGAATGATTTTTTGATATTAGGGAAGACAGCACTGCAGCAGTCACTGATTGTATGTTCTTCTGGTCTTACAGTGTGACCTTTCTAGTCACAGCCATGTTGTGATTTAGGAAGCTGACGCTACTTGGAAAGACTGTTAGCACAACATTCTGAAAGAGGTAGCCATGGTCGCCAGAATAGCCAGCCCACTTCTTTAAAGCACGTACACACAAATATATAGATGCACACATACAAACAAACAGACATAATTACATATATTTTGTGGGATGCTGGTATTCCAGTGCATATACATAATGTGTGATGGTCAAGTTAGGATCATTGACATATCTATCTTCATAGATACATAATTTCTTTATGTTGGAAACATTCAGAATCCTCTTTGCAAAACCAGCAAGTCATTTAATCAGCCAGCCCTATGCTAGCTGTTTTTGGATTATACAGTAAGTTGTTGTCAGCTGTGGTTGCACTAGAGGTGAGAAGGGTTTTGGCTATCATTCTGGAGCATCATGAATTGTCCACTTTCTATGCTTTTGACCCCTTTCCTAACCTTTGATTAACCACTGTTCTATTTTCTGCTTCTATGAGTTCAACTTTGGAGCTTCTGCATGCCAGTGTGAATGTATGTACATCTTTCTGGGCCTGACTTATGTAATGTAGTATCTCTTAGGTCATATGACTTCAAATAACAGGATTTCAGTCTTTTATGGTGAAATAATTTTCTAACACACACACCACATTTTCTTTGTTCATTCCTCTATTGATGGACACTGAGGTTTATTCTCACTCTTGGCTATTATGACTAGTGCTGCAGTAAATACGACATGAAAACGTCTCTTTGGCATACTGACTTCAGTTTCTTTATATATTACTTGTATTGGGATTGCTGGATTATGTGGTAGTTCTATTTCTAGGGTATTTTTTGTTTTGTTTTGTTTTCTGAGATGGAGTGTCCCTGTGGAGCCACGACTAGTCTAGAATTCATGATCCTCCTGTCTTAGCCTCCTGAGTGCTATACGTTGCAGGCCTGCACATTGCCATGCCTGGTTCATTTCTAGTTTTTGTTTATTTTTAAAGACCCTAAATACAATTTTCTACCATAGCTGTACTAATTTACATTTTCACTAACAATGTGACAAGGTATTTTTTCTACATCCTTAACCAGCATTTGTTACTACCACCACCACCAGCACCACCACCACCACCACCACCAGCACCACCACCACCACCACCAGCACCACCATCACCACCACCGTCACCACCACCACCACCAGCACCACCACCACTACTTATTATTATTATTATTATTATTACTATTACTATTATTATTATAATGATGATGTATGTTTGATAATATTCACTCTCATTAGAGTGGAAGGGCACTTTATAGTTTTGAATTTATATTTTCCTAATGATCAGTGACATTGAACATTTTCCTGAATACTTGTTGACTGTTTGTCTTGTTAAAAAAAAATGTTTGTTTAGGTAATTTGCCCATTTTCAAATCGGATTATTTGTTGAGTTCCTCATATGTTCTGGATGTTGATCCTGGCAGGTAAATAGTTTGCCAACATTTTCTCAAGTTCTGCATGTTGTCTTTTCATGCTTGCTTTCTTTTCTGTGCTGAAGTTTCTATAATGTATCCTCTTCAGCCACCTTCCTTAAAAAAGGAAGCCATGCTTCTTTGTATGTGTGCATTCATCTTGGCAGCCCTTCTCCACTTTGTTTGTTCAAGGGGCTATGGGCATGTACAGTTGGAGTTGTTTGCCCAATGGTTATGAACACTTTTAAAAGGTGAGCAGCTGGGAGTAGACTTACTGGTTTGGCCTGGTTATAGGCCCTCTATACTGCAACAGGGACTCTACCCAACTTATGTAGACCCTTCATTGTTGAACAGAGTTTGTTCCCCTTGCTCTATTTTTTGCCACTTGATTATGGTCTACCCATCAGCTGCTGTTCACTGTTTGTAAAGTTCTGTGTCCATTCCTGATTTTGGACCAAGTGGAGTAGAGATGGAAACTGATGTAGTAAGGGAAAAGGTAGCCAACTCTAGTTATAGAGTTAAAGTATAACAGGGAGACAGAAGAAGGTAAGAATGTATCATAGTAACCAGAATGGGGTACAGAAAATGTCCTTTGGAAAACAGTAAACCTCTCTTCCGTTGCATTCCTGGCTATATTCTCAGAGCCTAGCTATACTATTTCCACTGAGTTGTGTGTTGGTAAGTGTGTTGTTAAGTGTGTGCCCAAGCATAGGCAGGACTTTTTCTATAGCACAGAGCTAGGGTACAGAGTCAAAGGGAGACTGTTGGAGCTGGGTGGCTACCATACTCAGGAGAAGTGTATTTAGTAAAAGAAGGCTGTGTACTGAAAGACATGGTAGAAAGTCCTAGACCTGCCCTTTTGAATGAATTGATTGGAAGCTCTAGCAGAAAAAAAAAAAAAATCTAACAGCATATAGTTTGGCATACACCAGCAGAGGATTTGCAGGATCCACATTACAGAACACTTCCTCAGGTTGGCCTAGCTATGCAGTGCTTGCCGAGGTCATCAGTCAGCCATAAGAGCCTTTCTTCTGCAGTCTTTGGGTATTGACGGCATAGACTAGGTTTGGAAGTGCTGATCAGCAGCAAGCTCATAGATGACCCTGAGGAACATGAGGCAGCAGAGAGTACAGAGTTGGCCACTGAATATGTGCTCCTTTAGCAGGGCAGAAACGAACAAACAATTAAAAACAGATTAACCCGTCATATTTACTACAAAGGAACATTAATTTTTCTTTTTCTTTTCTTTGTTTTGTTTGTTTCTGAGATGGGATTTTTCTGTGTAGTCCTGGCTGTCCTAGAATTCTCTTTGTAGACCAGGCTAGCCTTGAACTCAGAGATCCACCTGCCTCTGCCTCCCAAGTACTGAGACTAAAGATGTGTGCTACCACACCTTGCTAGAATATTGATTTTTCTAAGATATGTTCTTTTGACTCTGATACCCAATCAGCAATAGCTCTAAAGACAAATGTGTCATATTTCTGGGAAGATAGAATATAGGAATTAGTGATTAGGGTTTTATATTACTACACTCTGGGCTTTAGAGAATTCCTTTACTATTGGACCCATTAGGATAGGTTGTCTGCAGGAGGAGGTAGCAAAATTTCATAGGCTTCTTGGAAGAAAGATTAGGCTAAGGATAATTTTTAAATAAATAATTTCATCTCATTATTAAAAAAGCAGACTATAAGATTGCCTCTATTTAACTAATAGTATCAAACAGACTTCAGACTCTAGAATTTTGATTTATAGTTAGGCCATTGAAAGATTTGAATACCAGGACAGCACAGATGGTGTTTCTGTCTTAGTGCCTCAGGTTTGGTCAGTTCTGGGGCTACAGTATGGGGTGAGAAGGCTACAGTATAGGCTGCAACTAGAAAAGCATGTGTTGGCCAAAAATCAGCCCAGTCTGTTTAATAGTTGTACCAGCACCAGACGAATCACTAGGGCAAGAGGGAAGAAAAACTTGAGGTCTGGGGAGGTCCTAGCTGAGACTATTGCAGAGGAAGGACTTGACAGTGGGGTGGTGTGAAATCAGTGTAATGGGAGACCAGTATTTAAAAAACATGCATCTGTTTGGTAAACTCTTAATGAAACCTGTTGTTTTATATAGTTAAAATATGTTAGTAAAAATTTAAAAGCATGTATATATGTAGTAGAAAGTCTTGAACTTCATAATATGCAATAAAATATTATTTCATGAAGTGTTGCTTAATTTTTATGTATATATAGAGAGATATGCAAAGGATTCATGCATAGGGGTGCCGTAGTTCCATGTAACCTGGGCCTTACTGTGGGTCATGATCTAGAATATATAAGAGTACTGTCCTGAGAGGTTCCTGTGCTCTTAGCATAAACTTCAGGTTCCAGTTACTTCCCCAGAAGCTACCTCTATGAAAGCAACTACAGTGAGGGCTTTAAGAAAATTAGGTAAGTCTGAGGCTGTTTACCCAGGTGAGATGCTTCTTGCTGCAGAGGAGCTGGAGAGAAGAACTGAACTGAGGCAGGGGTTAGGAACTCTCTCTAGTCATTTTACTTCCTGCTTTAATAGCAGTTTCTTTGCCTTCTAAGATTTATTCATTTTGTTTTGTTTTTTTTTTCTTTCAAGTGAAATCTTCTCTGCATACCAAGGTCTGGGCTAGAAAAAAGCTATCCCAACTTACTTTGCCCTATTAGTGTTAGTGTTTCTGGGATTCACTGAGGAAGGTCGTGGAATTCACACACTTAGATTCCTGATGGATGGTAGTGAGCTGACTCTTTCTGGTGGTGTCACTAAGGTCTCAGATACTGGGCTCGAAAATTGCTCAGGCTAAATGTGTTCATTTCTTCACCCCACCCCCACCCCCAAAGAAGCATTTCTCAGATCGTGGCTGCTTCTCTATGCCAATTGGCCTGCAGAGTACTGACCCACATGCTGTACCTCACACAGAGGTTTAAATTAGGACCTTTAATCTGTAAGAGGCTTATGCTTGTGGATAGCCAGCTGCTCTGGACTTGATGTGGGCAGAACTGAGCCTTGCCTGGCTGTTGTGGGGTTCAGTAAATCATGAAGGTTGATGGTTGTGAGGCAGGAGCCACAGGCCCTAGGAGTGGATAAGTAGGGCCTTGTATGATGGGATAGGACAGTGACTTGTCCTCATTGTAGTAGAATGAAAGCACACAGTGCTATGGTTGGCTGCTGGTTACCCGAATACCTGCTGATGTACAGTTACTTCTGCAAAACATGTGCTTTCATCTCTCAAATGTGAATCTAGTATGTCCAGCACAGTGCCGTTCTGTGGTGGGGGATGGGGGGGGACTCAGAGATGTGAGAATTGAGCCCTTCCTCGTGTTACTTTTTATTTGAGGTGCAAGACTTAACACCTGCTGTAATATTCCTCCACAGGCCAAATATTTTATTTGGATGGTGATTGTTTATTCAGTGTAGCAAATTATAAAACTTCAAAACCATAAAAGCATGTAGTATTGTTAGAAACACTGAGGAAAGAGACAGCCCTAGGCTCTGAATAGCAGGATTTAGGAGTTGCCGTGAAGGCAAGGCGTAGAAGGTGGGAGGAACTGTGGGAATTGTGAACTGGAACAGAGAAGATGGATAGGCAGGCCATCCGTCAGACACTAGGAGCCTTATCTCTTGCTCATGATCTCTCCCTGAAATGATTTGTCAACCTCACATACTTTCTCTTTCCACGACTTAGACCTAGCTCTTGAGTTCCTCCTTTCCCCCTACACATTGTTATTAAGGTTCCTAATTTTTATTGAGTGCTTACTACACACCACTGTTCTGTGGGCATTACAGGGAGTGTCCTGTTACATATTCATAGAATCTTGCCACATGTACTTAGTAGGCACTTTATAGCAAGACAAAGCTGGTGTGTAAAGATTAAATTACTTATGTCTGGAATCTATGTTACAACATCTTGAAGACTACACTCCCAGAAAGTAGAAGGCCAATTCCCAAACTTGTAGTTGACAAACCTGGGTACTCATTCAAGTTCCCAGAGTTCTCCTAAAGTGTGTAAAGCCCAAACTAAGTTCCAAATGGTCTTTTGGCTGGGGAGAGATTGCAAGGGCATCAGGAATTTTAGAGCTTCCTGTTGAATCCACTGTGAAGTCTGACTTAGGAACTGAAGTTTAATCTCTGCATTTCAAGGTTCTAGTATTTGACTGAGTATATTCTCTTTAAGTTTTCCATAGAACTATATGGCAGGCTCCTGTCCATTCCTGTATGGAGGATGATGCTTTATTCACTCATTTCTATCAGGGTATCTATCCTGCCACACCCCAATAGGCACACAGCCTCCCAGAGAGTGACATGTGTAGAGAGCAGTGGACCTGGAAGGATGATTTTCCTGGAGCCAGCAGCCCTGTTTTCTCTGAGTGAAACCTTGAGTACAGAGCCTTCTGACAAAGCTCAGGATATCTCTGACTGGTTTCTCACATCTTCTACTTTCCTGGGTCCCTGCCTTTAATGGGGAAGAGAGAGGGTCACATGAGGGCATATCTTAACAAGTTCTGTTCCTCCCTGTCCCCAGCTGAACCTGAAATGGACACGAAGTGCAGAGTCGCTGGGGTGGCTGGGAGCAACCCTAAATTTAGCAAAACTGTATCTGTTGGGGGACTGGCCTGCAGGAAGCCCAACCCAACTGAGTGGACTAGATTTATAGTCAGCAAAGGGGTTAGCGTTGTCTCTGCTTAGTGTCATAGGTATGCTGGGCAAGTGTGAGGTTATGTAGCATAAGCCAGAAGTTTGTTGGCCTGTTCTACAGGACTCCTTAGCTCTGCTCTTGGAGACTAGGCTTCATCCACACTAAGGAAACTCTTGGGTTATTTACCCACCCATCTGTTCCTCACCAGTGGTCTGGAATTATTACTGCATAGCCTCACCTTGGACTGTAGATTTTTTTCATGCCCATTGGTAGGCTTTGCTAACCTTTATTCCAAGGCCCTGGAGAGAAGATCTGTGCTTCAGTTGATTCTTTTCAAGGCATCTGGCTTCTAGGATAACTTTGGTCAGGCCAGGGGTCAGAGAAGAAGAGCTAAGATGGCTAAGCAGAATGTCAAGGCCCAAGATATTCATTCTCTCTCTCTCTCTCTCTCTCTCTCTCTCTCTCTCTCTCTCTCTCTCTCTCTCTCTCTCTCTCTCTCTCTGTCTGTCTGTCTGTCTGTCTCTGTCTGTCTCCCTCTGTCTTTGACTTCTAGAAAGTGAGCCAGCTGATAGTGGTTGTCTACTAATCATCCAGAGTCAGTTGTGATGGTTTGGAGTCCAAATCTTGATCAGTTAAGGACTTCTCTGTGCCTAGCTATGGCCTGTGTTCTGATGTGAAGTCTGATTTAGGAACTGAAGTTTAATCTCTGCATTTCAAGGTTCTAGTATTTGACTGAGTATATTCTCTTTAAGTTTTCCATAGAACTATATGGCAGGCTTCTCCTCCATTCCTGTATGGAGGATGATGCTTTATTCACTCATTTCTATCAGGGTATCTATCCTGCCACACCCCAATAGGCACACAGCCTCCCAGAGAGTGACATGTGTAGAGAGCAGTGGACCTGGAAGAATGATTTTCCTGGAGCCAGCAGCCCTGTTTTCTCTGAGTGAAACCTTGAGTACAGAGCCTTCTGACAAAGCTCAGGATATCTCTTTCTGGTTTGGAGGAAGAGGCTTGTAAGATTAGATAGAGTAGCCATCTGTGGGTAACAGACTTGGGGCTCTGTCCTCCTACTCCTCAGGTCTAAGAGTGATTGCTAGGCCAAAGGAGCCTCTGTTTCCTCAGTGTCCCAGATGATAACCTGGCTGAGTTTTCTCATATCTTTCAAAGTGGGTGATTACACTGTCGGAGCTCGATGTCTCTGTGATAAGATTTTCTAGTATAATTCACTGTTTCTCAAGCAGGAGCTGTTGGACCACTGCCATGTATACAGGAGTCTTGATGGAGACTTCAGTGTCTACCATAATTGTATCCAGAAAGTTGTTTCCAGGTACTTGTCACAGCTTCAGCCTGTTTAGCATACTTATTCTCCAGGTTGGTCACATGAACTACACAAGGGCTGGTTCCTGGTGGACCAGGCATGCTAATGATGCTGACATATTAGTTGCTGATACCTTTAAGGGCAACAAGGAAGCCCTTCCAATCATGTGGGAATGATTCTAGTCTATCCTAGAGCTGTTTTCCTTTTTTCTGTGGTTAGAGTATTTGTTCTGCCTTGCAGAACTTCTGCTTGTTGAAGTTCTCTAAACTTCATACCCTGGAGAACATGAAACTGCTTCCTAGATAAAAGACCCAACCTTTTGTTAGAAGTGTCAGTGGCCCTCTGCTGTACTCGGCAGCAGTCATGTCTTTTAGCTATACATCTGCTGTTAGCAAGTTGCTTCATGCTGCTCCCAAGCAGGGCCTCTGCTGGTTTTGGGTGGCAAAGGGAAGGGACCTTGTATATATTCTAGAACATGCTAATTTTTTAAAGTACAGGATAGGTGTCAAGCTTTTTCCTCTGTAATCTCATTTTCTGTACTCTACAAATGGTATGTCAGAGTGAAGATGTGCACGATCCCTTGTGACTGGGAAAGAGTGGAGGAATGGAGGTCAGCAGGGCAGAAGCTAAGGGACCTGGGACCTAGAGGATGTGCACATTCTCTTATTGGGTGCTTCAGACATCCATTTCACATTCTGCTGCTTGACATTCCCTGTGTCCCTTACACTCACCATGTTTCCCTGTTCTTAGTAGCAACATATGCTTTTCTTGTGGAAAAGCTCACGGTTAGTATAGTACTTTTGCTCCAAAGAGTGGGTAACATTCACAAAGGATGTTTGGGTGCCTATCTTTTTAATATACTTCCCTGTTTTAGTGGAAATCACCAGGAATTATTGTATGGCAGAAATACTTGGTATTCTTCAAGTTCACATTCATTGCTTGCTTTCTATTATAGGCAACTGAGATGATGTTTGTGGTTTCTGGAGCTAGGTTCTGCTGTCTCAGCTGTAAAGTAGGCTGGAAGAACCAAAAGTTGCAGGAGCCCCGATCAGTGAAGGCAAGTATTTGACTGGATCCAGCAGTCAAGTATGTATATTTAGAAACTTATCCCAGAAAAAGAACCCTGGGTAAGCCTGCCTGCTCATCTTTGCTGTAGGTCAGAGCACACCCAGGCCACATCCTCTTGTCCTAGGCCAGATGAGGTCATTTCCTTATGTACCCAAGGCTGCCTACACCCAACCACTGTTTCCTGTTTTGGGTCAGGAAGTACAGGTCACTTACTCCTCTTGTGACCTCAGGGTGGCTTTTGCTCATCCACCGGAGTTTTGTTTCCCTCACAGTTCAAATCCAGAACATGTCTTGGACTCCTCTTCTTCTCTGACCTAAATCTTTGGCAGCCACTGGGAATTACAGCCCTGAAATACTGATTCCAAATTATGAATTTACTGAGTTCCTTGGTCTTGTTTTTAATGAACCCATGGCCCCTTGCTTCCACCACTTCAGTCCCATTAGTAAGTTTGATTTCTTATAAAAGTAACTCCCATTTCACTCTATTCATAAAACACAAATCCATCTTGAGACTTAGTCTCAAAGAGTATATACATTTTGACAAATCAAACAGTTTTGAAAGCATTTTTTTTTCTGTAGGAGTAGTGTAATATCAGATATCTGCCATATCTTAAAATGTGGTAGGAAAGTGCTTACATGTCTATTTGTGGCTTTTAGGTTTTGATTTTTTGTTTGTTTGTTTGGTTGGTTTTGGTTGTTTCGTTTTGTAGCAGGGACAGAAGGCACTGAAATTTGTTGTTTGTTAAAAATCAGCCTATTTGTATAAAAGTTCATTTTCTTCCAGTTTAAAAAAAAACACATTTAAAGGCTTTGCCATTAGTATATTTTTCATAGTGTTTTTACTGACCTATAATATACATGTAAAAACAAAACCATATAATATGTTCAGCACAGGGTGTACATAGCCTATAAACAGCTCCAAAATAAAGAAAAACAAATGGGAATATTACAATCTCCCACAGATGCTCGAAAGTATTTTCTTGTCACTCCCTACCCAACCAAGGGTGAATACTATTTTGACTACTACTGAATTATTGTTACCTATTTTGAACTTTGTACAAATGAAATTATGAAGAATCTCTCCTTTGTAGTCTGGCTTCTTGTACTCTGCTGTGTTTGTGACATTCATTATATTATGTGCAATTTTCTTGGGAAGTATAGTATTCCATATTATTTACAGACCATAGTAGGTACCCCCGATACTGTGGCAGAAGAATGTATTTGTTTATGGCTTTTGGTGAATGAATATCAACACATCTGTTCTTAATTTAATTATGAGAACATCATTGAGTAGACTTAACTTAGTTCTGTATTTGCTACATTAACCTAAACATTGTTATATACAGTGTAACTATACAGCTTTATAAACATGCATACATATGTGTGCATATATGCACTTGTGTGTACATTTCTGTTGTATATGCTTCTAGGTTGTATTTCTAAGGTACTACCAGAGCCTTGTGTGTTTTCTGTAGATCACTTGTCAAGTTGGAAAAAAGAAACCAATACTTAGTGACCTCCAGCAGAAAAAGCCACAAAGCTTCTCAAGCAGGGGTAAGGCCATCCAGAATCCCTGGACATTTCCTTCTAAGGGGAACAAGGACCTTAGCCTTCCCTGTGGGGACACTGATGCCTGGCCCTCATTCTGCTGTTTATCCAGTGGATATTTTCTCTGACACTCTCACAACTGTGAAGTTTAATGCAGTGGGTGGACAATACCTGGAGATCTCGGGTCTTTCCTCAGTTCTCTTTGAGCTAATTCAGAGACTTTGGCATTTTCAGGCTCCTGTCTGCAGGAGGAAGTTGGTTTGAATAGTAGTTTCCAAAAGAAATACAGAACATTATCTTCAAACAACATATTATTTAGAGATACAGAATATAAACATTTAAATAAGTATAAATTTTCAAAGAAGACGAATAAGAAGAGAAGGAGATGGAATAGGAAAATGAGATGAGGTCATTAGACTTGGTTCAGAATTGCAGTTCATGCTGATGTCCTGCTCCTGCCCTTTTCTATATATGGCTTCTGCCCCCCAACTTTATCTTTGTTCTGTCTAGTTTCATGGAGGGTTTTGATTTCCTCTGGGTCTTTAGCTTCTTCCTTCTTGTGGAATCTCACACTTCTGCCGATTTCTTTAGTTTCTAGATCCCTATTGCATTTATCAACCATCCCATTCACTTAATTACACATATTGCCTATTGATTGCCTCAAAAATGCATAGATTTTTTTTTTTTGGTTTTATACACACACACACACACACACACACACACACACACACACACACACACACACACACACCATGTGCTTGAATTTGCATTTGCACATATCTATCTACATCTCCGTATTTGTGAATTTATAAATGCACATGAACTTGCACATGCAGGTCCTTAAGGAAGGACCATGTGTTAGAGCTGTGTGGTAGAATCCGTAAAGTCATACCATGAGACAGGTGTTATGTGAGAGGAAAGGGGAAAGGGGGGAGGGGAAGGAGGAATAAGGTGTTTTATTAGGAGATGTAACACATGCACAGAATTTGAATATTTGACACAAGGGGATAGTAGGAATGTGTTACCTCTCTAGCAGCTACTGTCACCTCTCCAGCAGCATGTCCTGTTGTTGCCGGGTCCCTTGGGCTGACCATGGAGGTGCCTGATTACTACATAACCAATATGGCTCACAGGAAAAAAAGTTGTTTATATTGGTATCTTAAATATCTTGTACATTTCAGATACTCAGTTAAGTATGATTGCATAGATGGTGATTTGCTGGGAAGTCTTGGACTTGACTTGGTTCTGCTTTGGACTAACCAAGTCCTTAAGAAACATATGTAACTCTACTGAGGTTGGGGTGAGGTGCTGGCTTTCCACAGGTACTTAGTGAAGGCCTCTATGTGATTGGCATTATTCTAGTTGTTGAAATTCAGCCATTTGCAAAATAATAGTCCTGTTGTAGAATTTATCTACAGAAAGAACTCCTGAGATGCTTCTGTGTCAGTATTCACAGCTTCCTATACCAGTGCTGAACTGAGGATCAGCTTCCAGGGATTCTTATAGGTAAACCGTGACATCACAGTATACCTGGCCTCCATGTGATACCCTAGCCAGTCTACAGTAAGCACCCACAAGGTTGTTTGGAGAGGCAGAAGAGAAAAGAGGACCTTCTGTTTGGACTGGTTGGGACTGTTCCAGGATGGAGCTGTCCATTGACCTGAGTATTGCCCAGGGAAATCAAGATGGGATTTCTACTGTGAAATGAAGAGGAAAAAGGCTGCCTGGGTTTTACTAAGAGACACAAGCTCTAAAGCCCACGCAACAGGTAGCCACATTAATAATAAAGCCAAAATCTAGTTGACTGTAGCCACCGCCATCTTGTTTCTAACCCCCAAAAAGAATGTCTTGGAATTAAGTTCTTCCTAGATGGAAGAACTGTGTGAGATGTGAAGTGAAATAAGACCCAAAGGGTTCCCTTCTGCATCCCAAGAAAGAAGCGAGCAGAAAGGGACATGTGTACCTCCCTGTCTCGGATGTACCCTGTGTCCAAGGAGCCTGTTTTCCTTTAGGCGGTTATTTGTTTTATTTTCTAAGTTGATATAACATTTTGTTCACATTTATGGAATATAGTGTAGAAGTCTTCATACTTATGTACATATGATGATCAGGATGATTAGCGTTTCTGTGTCCTCAAACATTTATCATTTACTTTTATGTGTCTTCGTGAGGGTTTCCATTGCTATGAAAAGACACTGTGACCAAGGCAACTCTTATAAAGGACATTATTTAATTGGGGTTCGCTTATAGGTTCTAAGGACCAGTCCATTTTCATCAAGGCTAAAAGGCTAGTATCGTCCAGGCAGGCATGGTACAGAAGGAGCACAGAGTTCTACATCTTGATCAGAAGGCAGCTAGAAGTCTGGCAAAGCTTCATCCCCACAGTGACACACTTCCTCTAGTTCTGACAAGGACACACATCCTAATAGCATCCTCTGGGTCAAGCATTCAAACACATGAGTCTATGGGGGGCAAACCTTTCCAAACCACTATGCTATGTATTGGAAATCTTTGAACTTTTCCAGTTATTTTAAAAATACAACAAATTGCTATAGATTATAATTACCCTGCCATGTTATAAACTAGCACAAGTTATTTTTCCCGTTCAACCACACACCTGTATTTATTGTTCTTTATCCATTCCTCTCCCTCTTCTCAGATCCTGGAAATCACTGTTTTGCTCTCTAGTTATCAATTTTTAAATCTTTTACCGATGAGTGAGAGTGTGTGGTATTTGTCTTTCTTTTCTGGCTTATTTAACATAAAATTATGATGTCTAGTTTCATCCATTTTTTTAAAAAAATTATAGTATCAAATTATTTTTTAAGATGAAGTAGTAATCTATTGTATATAAATACATTTGTTTATCCATTTTTCCATCACTGGGCACATAGGTTAATTTCCAGTTTGGGTTATTGTGAATAATGCTACAGTAAACATAGGAACTGTAAGCATCTCTCTACTAAGGGTGATTTTGAATGAGTTGAAGCTGACCTTTTCTTCAGCTTCCTTATCTACATAGTGATGATGATACTAATACTTTAACCACATAGGGTCATGGAGAGTATTGAATGTTCATAGATAGACTCAAAATAGTGCTTTATTAATCCTAAGTATTCTAAGTAGTCAGTAACCCTTATTGTCTGTCACATTGGGTAGCATTGGTGGACTTGTCTGACTTGTATGTGGTCATGGGTTTATAAGATACATCTTACATTTTTTTATTTCCTGTGCTTATCTCAGTGCTTGTTGTCTAGTGAACATTCTGTAAAAAAAAAAATTGAAGGAACCGTGACCTCAGGATGTATGCAGAAATGAGTGAGGAAGATGGAGGTGACACTGGAGCAGACAATTAGGAAAAGTGTTAGAGAGGCAGATTGGGAACAGATGACAGGTTTGCCACCGAGGAACTGAGTACAGGAAAAATGTGAAGGGTCATGATTTTAGAAAAGTTGCTTATAGAAGTTTCTAGACTGGGTTGTAGGAGAGAGCCTGGCCATGACAAGGTGGTTAGGAGGGTTCTGGGACACATGGCGACAAGTCACGAGTTGCGTGGGCAGGAACATTCTGCCTGCTCTTGTTCTCCCTCCTTAGCTCAGTGCTAGAGGAAAACAGCCAGCAAACTGCAAGCTTGTCGTCAGTTATATCCCTGACTGTTCCCAGGCCTTCCTTTTCTATTTCTTACTCACCCAGACATACCTTGTGCATGTTCCCAGGTTACCACACCTTGTGCTTCATGAGTCCTTGTACCAAAGGCCCAAGGCTGCTTTAGTCCCTTTCTCCAGCCTCTCTGTGCTTCTATTATTTTCACCTTAAGTGAGAAACACTGAGGCATCTGGAAGTAGGCCGTGTGCTTTTATTTGTTACTCTCGCCAAGGACAAACCTGTTCCTAAGCCCCAGGAGTTGGATCCTTGAGGAAGAGAATGTGAGGAGGATTTGGAGAAGAATCAGCCAAAGGAGACACTGCTTGGAAGACACTAACTGCCTGGGTGCTCATTTTGTATCTGCCTGGCCACAGTGCTCCCAACTTTGGCCTGTCTCACTGGTTCTGATAAACAGTAAATTCAGGATGAATTTTATATCCTCCTGGTAGCTGTGGCCAGAAGCCTGATCCCAGCTTTTACTGGCTGCTATGCAGTGGTCATACCTTCTATCTGTGGTACTAGGTTCTGTCCTAACATCTTGTGGTTATTGCCCCGGTTTTTTGGAGGTAAACAGAAAAATAGGGCTATACCTTAAAAGGATATATTGGCACATGAAAAAAGTTTCTATTAGCCTTCAGTTAGTACCTCCTACATACAGAAGCCTACTGTAGTTGACACACACAGTTGAGAACACCATTGCTTCTGCTTAAGCAGTGGTGTGTGATGAGAACAGACATTTATTAAATGTTTCTTGTGGGCCGGGCACCATGCCAAGCACTATGCATAGCTATCTCACCTATCTTAGCCTTTCACAATGGCCGCATGCCACAAATCTTATTACTGTTGCTTCATGGATGAAGAAGAGCTCATGGATGGCTTCATGCAGCACAACCAATGTGGGTCTTCCTGACCTCTGACCCTACTTACCACTGTAGTCCGAGCTTCCTCTCATCTCATGGGTGCCAGAGGGGGTGGGTTAGATTTGGAAGTCTCAGGTTAAGTTTATTATCAAATTTAAGCCATTTGGCTGATCTTTTTTTTTTTTTATTCACTTACTTGTAAACTGAACAATTTTATATTTATATATTTCACAAGACATCTTTAAAAGAGTAAATCCTAATTTGCCATGAAAGCATTTCACATACTACTTTAAGTAAGTTAGTACAAATAAAAATTACTTAAAAGTATAATATTATAAAAGAAAGGTTGGGAGGCATTGTTTTGCTCTGGGATATGTGTGTGCATGTATGTGTGTGTGTGTGTGTGTGTGTGTTACCAGGGATTGTGAGGTATGTAAATAGGGAACAGTTGATTAGGGAAGGACACAGTCCTGTGAAATGACTGCCTGTTGATTGCCAACTGTGCCTCTATGACCGGCTCGCAGCTCTGACCTATATCGTAGGACCAGCTGTATGAAGTGGCAAATATTTGCAGCAAACCCAGTGTGGAGTGAATCATGAAGTCATGTTCATTATGAGGAAGTTGCTGTTTGGTTAGATAAAGCATGAAGAAGCAAGTTAGGTGCTTAGTTTTATTTAAAGGCTTTGCTAGGAGAGGGCAAGGACAGAATCCATGTCTAAGGACAGTGGGATGAAGTTGGACACCTAGGGAGGGTTCCACACAAGCAGACTTCTACAGTCCCACGTTCCTAGTACCAGTATCAATGAGGATCAGGGTTATGGGCCAACAAGGAGGAAGGCAGCCTCTGCCCATGTTCCTTCTGCAGATCTCAAGGATGTAACTATGTCATGAGAAACTAATCTGGGCCTGAGCAAGCTCCAAATCACTGAAAGCATGGAGTATGCCATGGTAAAACTTTTCTTCATCTTCTTGTCCAAGGCACAGTTTTATTTTAACTTGTTACTTGGTTCTGTGTAAAAGGAGGCAAGAGGTGCCTTGACACAGTGAAATGCTGGGGCAGCTTGCTGTAACACATTTTTTATATAAAGGTGTAGATTATAGGCTGAACGTGTCTAGTTAGTAGAATCTTGGCATTATATAATTCTGAAAATAATGCTTATAAGTAAGCCCCAAAGAAACTGTCTTGTCTTCCCATCCCTGTGTTTACTGGTCCATTCATCCAGTAGATGCTTGTGGAGATAGTTGTGGCCTACTTGATAAGCATTGGGGGCTATAAGACACAGTTCAGGTTCATGCGAAGCATCTCAGCAGTGAAGCTGTTTTATAACTGTTCCTAAATCATGTTAGCTCTGGAAGCTATTTTAGGAATGCCTTTGGTTATGAACCATATCTTATATTTAATTTTGATTCTCTTTTCCCTCCTGTCCTGGATTCAGTAGCAGCACTAACAAACACTGTATGGCTGGCCTTGTCTTAGGTATTGGAGGTTCTTAGAGCTCACCAGTTCATTCAAGCTGCTACCTATAGTCATCTTTGAGGGATGACCTTGGACCTTGTTCTGTGGTCACTCTACCATCCAAATGTCAGAAAGACCTGAGTTTCAATCTGAAATGCCAGGATCAAGGCAGCAAAGTGGAGAATTTTGCTGCCTTTTGATCTTGGGTCTGTTTGTGCTTGTAATATAGACTACCAGGATATATAAAACTTTGTGAAGCTGTCTTCCCACCTTTTTTTTTTTTTTTAAACTAAGAATGGCTCCTTTCCCTACTACCTTACATTCAGCATTATATTGTCTCCTTGGCAGAAATTATAGTGTATAGTCACAGGGAAATACTGGAATCTCAAGGGTTTGATTTGCTGGGTAAGAGTTGGTTTGACTCTGGGCTTTCATCAGTGTAACAGGACATCTGATTTCTGTGCTGGTGCCCAGAGTTGGTGCAAAGGAAAAGGAAGTCAAATAAGACATCTCTTAGAAATGAGTTACGCTTGTACTATTTTTATGGGGGGGGGGTAAATTTAGCAGAATCTTCTAGAGAGTGATATGAGTGCTGGGGTTTGTGGCACTATAGGTTGGTCCTTCTGCTATTTCATGGGGACCCTTTCTAGAAGTGAGGGTTGGAAGAGAAAAAGGTTCTGATCAAAGGAAGGAGACAATGGTAGAGACTTCAGAGGACCAGTATAGCATGGAAGGAGCTCTGTAGCTATTCCCAGTGGACAATGGAATGTAGGAGCTGTCCTTTTGACAAGAAGTCCTATCCAGCAAGTGTTCATAGGACCTGTAGTTAAGTTAGCTTTAGAAAGACTGAGAATTCTAAAGCTTGCCCAGGCCCTACCTATGCAAAGCTCCAAACTTTACTAGTAGCACTAGCTGAGGACAAGAGATGTCATGGCATATTAAATTCTGGATTTTATGTTGGCGTTTGGAGAGGAGAGAACAATCATTGTGGCAAGTTTGTAACCTAAAGAGTGTACTACACGCAAGAATTCAGCAATGGTTTTAGGGCCTTATGTTTGCTAGTCAAGAACTCTACCACTGAGCAGGGATGGGGGCAAAGATTGGGTGGGGTTGCAAGGTGAGAAGGGAGAGTCGAGGCAGCCACAGAGTAGCTCTGCTGAAGATCATAATCTGTGAGATCTTAGGTTCCTAGACCATTTCAGAAGTCTATCCTATTCTTAGTCCCAGTTAGGGGAGATAGTAAGCTAGAAGTAGACAAGAGGGCTGCTGATTGACCAAGAATGCTTGAAGACCTGAAGAGGTGAGGGGATTTTTAACACATCACTGTGTATTTTGAAGGGTACTAGGAGCTGTGAAAGCCTTGAGTGGGGTGTCAGGTGTCCACTCCTTTTGTGGATTGCACAGTGTTCACATACAAGCAAACAGCTACCTTATAGTTTTGCTGTAGCAATGGTAACAACTTGGGTAAATATTCTTTAGTAAATATCCTAAGTACTTTACTTACATGGACTCATCACAGCACTGGGAAGTATGTGCTGAGCTTGTTAGGCCAAAAGACTAATAACCTACCCAAGATCTCCTTCCTACCTTCTATACAAATACAAAAACAATTCTTCTTGTCTTGGTACCAGGTAAGGCCAGATGATGCTGATTCCTTTAAAACACCTGAATTCTTTAAAAAAAATTTTTTTTTTTGTCTTATGCATTGAACCCAGTGCCTTGTGTTTCTAGGCAAGCATTCTTCTATGAAGTTTTGTCTTCAGCCCAGATCCTAGGATTCTGAAGGCTCTGACTGGAGGGCTACTCTAAGCCATTTGGAAGGAAATAGGAGATCATTGTGCTTTAGTGCAGGAATGGTGATGGTGCTCTAGGGGACCGCACTTTGATTACTGTTTTGTGGCTACAGGATCATTGTGAAGGTTTTGATTAGGAAGGTTTTATGAGCAAGAGAATGCTGTGGCTCTTAGGTAAAGGCTTTCCTGGATAAGAAGACTGATGAATCCCAGGCTTGGCATTTCAATACCTTCTGCTTTCTTTTCCTAGCCCCTGCTCTATAACTAGACCCCAGAAACTTCTTAACTGAGTCTTCATCTTCCTCCCTAACTCTGCCTCTCCAGAAGGCTCAAGCCAGTGAAGTTCATGTACTTTTAGAGAGGCAAAAGGACTTGAACCATCTTGTTTTGAGGTCATGTGAGCCCAATCTTCAGCCTAGTATGTTATGGGACCAGCTGTAGTCCACTGTTGAAGAAAGGAATATGTGTTTCTAGTTCTGCTTTACATGGTCCAGCCACTACAGGGACTAGGATTTTAAGAGCAGCCATCCAAGGGTCCACAGGAAGTGGGCCTTTGGGCCCTGCAGGTCAGTGGCTCTAAGGTATCACCAGGATAGTAGGTGTTGGTCACCTTGCCAAGTAAGGTTTTGCTTGTGGCCAAGGTTTAATGACTAGTAGCCTGGGATTCTTAGATCCTTTGGCTTCTTTCAGTTTCACCTAAGGTGCTGGGAAGTAGCATGGGTAGGAAGGACACTTTGGAGCCCAGATTTCTTGTCTGGGAGGCAAAGTGACTCAGTCTGTACAAGAAAAAGTACCTGCTTAAGAACAGAGAGCACACTGGTCACAGTGCCTGCTATACCAGTGCTGATCTTACCCCAAACATGCCTCCTTCTGATGTAGGCCTTACCCATATTCTATAAGGGGCTCTGGCTGTTGCTGAGTTCAACTCTGTGTTGTAAATTTAGAACCTGGCAGGTCTACCACACATAAACATCATCCTGCCTTTTCCCTTTTGTCTTCAAATCCCATCTGTCTTGGGCCTGAATACATTGGTTTTCAGTTTGTCTTGTCTAGTTATTTTTTTTAAATAAGAAGCAAAGTGATTTTTGCCTCTTCAGTACTTTGATGAAGAACCTGATAATGCTAGGTATTGCAGGACTAGTGAGTAGGCTCTTGTAAGATGTGTAAAATCATCATATTCATTGTTTTGTTTTGTTTTTCTTTCCCTCAGTGATAACTGGCATCAGTTGAACTGCTTTCTTTGGGTTGAGCTTTGGGCTGAGTGATTTTTTTGCATTGTCTCTAAGAAAAACTACTGATCTACAGATGAAATTGGAGCTAGACATATAAAAAAGTTAATTGAGTTGTTCAAATGTAACTAGTAAATACAATGCACAAGAATTCAGATTTATATCTATCTTATTTGAGAGCCAAGAGCATTTAACCAGTCTGTGTACTTAATGTTTATGGAAGCTTCAGTAGGCCAGTAGTTTTCATGGTATCACTATTAATAATTTCAGCAGTTTATGAATAACTTATAGTACTGGGATTTCTGTTTCTATAGGACAGATTATCCCTGTTTTGCTGATTAGGAAATGAAGGCTTAGAAGGACCAAGGTGACTTGCTTTAGGTTGCACAGCTAAGTAGTATAAATTGGGATTTGGGTACAGGTTACCTCTAGAATTCTAAGTCTGCCTTCTAAATCCTTCTGTTGTTGCCCACATAAACTAAGACTCATTTCTTCCTGTGTCTTTCTTCTTGCTTCTTAACTTAGCTTATGGTGCTTTCCATAGTTTGTTTCTGCTCTTCCTATTTTCCTTTTCAGATTTTTGTCTGTCCGTGGCAGCTTACTGCACATAACTGATTCTTCAACATGTGCTTGCTTAAGCCTTATAATAGTGACCCCAACTGCAAGTGACCCCTATTGGACTGCTTTTCTCACTTTATGTCCCCTCGCGCCCCCCCACCCAGTGCTGGGGATTGAGGCTTTACATATGGTAGACATGCACTCTGTCACTGTTCTAAATTCACTTCCTCTCACTCCCCTTTGAACATAACACTTTATAGCATAAGCAGGCCTCAAACTTATGATCCTCATGCCTCTACCTTCCAAATTATGGATTATAGGTTTATGCCATCATGATGGCTCTATTTTATTTTCGACTAAAGGAAAGGAATAGAAAGCCTAATAGATACATACATGTTGAAACAAACCCCTGCTTTATGACAAAGAGATTTATGTACTGATTAGAAGCAGGGAGTAGATAGACATTTTGATAAAACAAACAAAGTATTGCTAGTTCAGTTGGATAAGAGTGAGGGGAAAAATTAATCTAGAGCATATAAAAATAATGACCCAACAATAATAGAAATGTGATTGTTAAGGCTAACAGTATCTTCATGATCTTGGGCTAGACATTCAGTTCCTAGAGATGGCACAAAAAACCCTTACTATAAAGAAAAGGCCTGATAAGTTGGGTGATTTTAAAATGAAAATCTATTATTATTATGACCTCAGTGAAAGGTTAAAAAACAGGCCATGTGGAGAATAGAATATTCGTGTGGCACAGCACCTGGGGATGGGAGGTGGGTCACATTTAGAATATGTGATCCCTCAGAAAAAAAGACTACCCTTTCCAACCCCCAGTGAGCAGAAGAATGTTCTGCACTTAGGATTATGAGTCATAGGCCATTTCTTCTACAATTTCCTGGTTGTAATCTGTGGATCTTGGATTATTGGTGCCTGCTGGCCTCAGACCTGCCTTCCTCTTGTGTATGGACACCAGGCCTTACCCATGCTGCCTGACCCAGGTGTGCCTCTTTTGTTATGAATGCTACACATCTTTAACTTTCCTTTGGTGTATAAACTTCGATCAACTAAGGATTTTTCTCTCTACCTTCTTTTTTCCACTTCCTTTTAAATTTCCCCTTTGTACCTTCTTTTGAGCTACTATAAAATTTAAAATTTGGGAAAGCAAGTTTGTTCCATGGTACTCTGGAGGCAGAATGAAGAACAAAAGACTCATATTTACCTATAGAGAAGTTTGGTCTTTGCTGTGCTTTAGTTGTCCAAGTTCTCTAAAGAAGGGTCAGAGTTACTGAGTCACAAAGAGGCAGAATAGTATCTTGGCTGCAGTGTTTCCTATGGAGGGCCCTATGCCTTGGATGGTGCTAAATTACCCTCTTCCAGGCTTAGGGACAACTATAGCCATAGCCCTCAGTGGGAAACAGCCAGTATACTAACGTGATCCCTCAACAATTCTGGTAGTTCACAGTGGCTTACAAATGCTGGTACTTCAATGGTATCATGCTTAACAACTGTTTTTAATAAAGCATTCTACTTGCATCCATCAAGGGCTGATGGGAAAGCTTTGATTACCTTTGTTTTCTTCAAATGGCAATATTGATGTGTTGACTTTCTTTTTTTGACATATTCTTCAATTTGTTGCATTTTTCTCTAGCAGTACTTGTTCTCCTTGGCATTACACATTTATTATTGGACCCATAAGCACCTTGGAAGTTTGGAGGTGTATATGGATTTTACAAGAGTTTTGTTTTGTTTTTGTTTGTTTTAGTAGTGTTTGAATACTTGGGGGTTTAACATAAAGCTAAATTTCCCTTTTAATTATGAAAACTTGGGCAGTCTGGACCCTGTGATACTCATTTCTAGATTTCTCTGGCCACACAGAGCTGGAGGGGGCTGCCTACAAAGACTGGCATATGCTTTCTTCTTGGGACATTCTTTCCTAGTCTGCTTTTCTTCTTTATTACTTGCTTAGCTGGTGTATTTGGTTAATTCAAAAAAAAAAAAAAAGAGGATCAATCAGTATATGTTTTACTATTAGTTCACTGGAAAAACAAACATTTTAATAATATACTCTTTAATATCCATAATGCAGATTTGAGAATGCTTATAGGATACTAAGCTGGCAAATCTGTCTGAGGTGTTGGCCCATTTCCTGTACTTCTATACTGTGTGTTAGTTGAGCACTTAGTAGGTATTTCATAATTTTTTTTACCTCCTAAAGTCACAGCAGTTTGTGTAATTCCAGATTCTTAGCAGAAATGCTCACCACATTTTGTACCCAGCTGGCTACTTCCATAGAAGACAAGATCTGCGTGTAGTTTGCCTAGAATATACATACACTCCAGCCCCGAATGTTCAAGTGTGTTAGCTTCTTGCATAGCTCTCCGTTTCCCCTAAAGATCCAGTCTTCCTGAGATAGGCATGATGGAGGAACAGAAAGGCAGAAACCCTACTTTTGCCTATTAGTGTGGCTAATGGAGTTTGTGACCAGTACAGAGTACATGCAATCCACACCTTGGACAAGGAGAGGTCAAAGTTTAGCTCACTCCCTTTAAAGAAAAAGAAAGCGTTGGTTTTAGGGGGAGGAGAGGCATTTTGAAATTTTGACCCATATCCTTTGGAGGCCAAGGAGAGAGCTCACTGTGTCTGGAGAGTTTGTTTAATTCCCAGGGCCTGTAGTTGTTGAGGACCTAGGGAACCTGGTGCTCCTGTGCAGGAGCCGACACCCTGCCTTTTATATTCCCAGGCAGGTCTTTGAGGGTAAATGGAAGAAGCTAGTATCCTGTCCCTGCTCAGGAGTTATCTTTACCCCCTGAAATCAAATACTACACATAGCACCCTGTAAAACTGCTTCCTTGTAAGCTTCACCGAGCTTGCTAAGTAAATATCCGCCCATACTTTTGGAACTGAATTCAGTTCTGCTTCCTGGTCATCCGTTGTTTTTCTGTTCTTAGTGCCCCAAAGAATCAGACCTAGAATTAGTCAGAGGCACCTAAGATGACTGCTCTAATCTTGGTAAAATTCTGAAGAGGGTAAATGGGCTGTAGGAAGAAAAGTTTTCCTACAGAGTGTCATCATACTCTGCAAGTCACAACTGCTGTCATGCCCATTTCTCTATGAAGACTTCTAGCACAGTCTTGCTGTGGTTGTAGACCACAGTGGCCTCAATCCTCAAGTTCTGTCGCTAGCTTTGTCCCTACTCTGATCCCGTGCATCTGTTTCTCATGATCTACTTCTTGTCACTTCTACCCACCATGGCATTCCTATTGCCATGGCACTGAGTTGACATATCCTTCAGCAAGTTCATGAGATTATGAGCTCATTCTATGCTGAGCCTACTTCCTTCTAGTTCCCCTTTCTGAAAGAGAAGGCTTCTTGGCAGGGCTCTTTGTTTATTTGATCCTGGGCTCGTGGATAAATCTGGAATGTCCTGACATGAACTTAGGCATGTTTTTTGTTGTTGTTTTTGTTTGTCCCCCCTACCCCCTCCCAAGAGAAGGAAACTGGAAAATGGGGATCTGGGTAAGCAGAATACCATTCTGGGTGACTAGAGAAACATTCTGGGGGGACTTGCTTTAAGTGACATCAAAGCCATATGCCTTTGGTCATCAGATCAGTAGGTTACTTCTTTATTGGCATACACTACCCTGCAGCCCAGAAGGTGTAAATTTGAAGCACTTTCCCCTTGCTGAGAGCCTGGCACAAATGCCCTGGGCTTCTTTTAAAACCAGGGAATACTGGGTTGTCTTCCAGGTGGTCCTTCTCTCTGCTGGCTGAAATGTTGGCCAGGGTGGTTGTGCGATGGCTGTTTGGGATAGTTGATATGGAAGAGGCGGTTTGCCTGGCCTCTGTGGCGTTGTCAGGGAACGGGATGTTAGAAGCTATACCTTGCTGCTGTTCAGAGTGGTCACTATCCTAAAGTATCTGCCTCTGAGGCATCAGTGGAACTCTCCTCACAAGAGTTTCCAGGTATGTGGCTATGTTAAACTGTTGCCCAAAGACTGAGGATTAGGCTTGTGAATATTCATTTTGGCTGTTACCCACATAGGGAAAAACCAGGTATTGGCTACCTTAGATCTCGGCTTGGCCATCACTCTGTTATCTTTTATGTTGTCAGAAGGCTCTTCTTGGGAACAAATGACTCAGCAACAAATCTCAGACTGTGGCTTATGTGCTTTTTGGGAAGTAATTGGAGATAGCGAACTAGATTCTAAAATTTTGAACACCGAATGAACAGAGGTACATTATTATGGATTTTTTTCTGACTGTTATTTGGTTTTTATTTTTTATTTTTTTTAAATACCTGACCTGATAGAAGGATCTCATTTGTGGAGTAAGGAGACAGTGCTTTAATTGTGCTTTTTATCTTTAGGAAATTTGGGACTTAAAAGTCCTGATTTCATGCTCCAAAACAAACAAGCAAAATGAACAAAAGGGGGGGAGAAATAAAAATAAAAAGACAAAAATAATGTCAGAAAACTGCATGGCTGAAAAATTTGGACTTGTCTGTGACAGAAAGAGTTAATGAGGACTATTTTAGCCTATGGCTAGGAGAAGCCCATGTGGCTCAAGAAAACATGATGCAGCATTTAGTATAGGATGGCCCAGGTTGATTTGAGCCCTGGGGGCTACCATTCAAAGAGTTAAAGCTAGTCTTATTCCCATGAAGCTCAAAGTAAAGAAGAGAGGCTGCAGAAATAGGGACCTGTATGTTCCGGAGCTGCTAGGTATGAAAAAAGGGGGGGGGGGGGGAAGGCAGGCTAAAATGTGTGGCCAAGAAAACAGAATGTAGGTCCAACTTTTTTTTTTCCTTGTTTGACCAGCCTTGGCACTGCCCTCTGCTTCTCCAGGGGAAAAGCTGCAGTTCTGTTCCTGCAACACAAGGAGCAGACTGGAGAATTTAGATCTGCGTCACAGAGCTCAAAGCAGAGAGAGAGAGAGAGGGAGAGAGAGGGAGAGAGGGGGAGAGAGAGGAGAGAGAGAGGAGTGGAGAGGGGAGGGGGACAGAGGAGAGAGGGGGACAGAAGAAAGGAGGGGAGACAGGATAGTGAGGAGGAGAGAGAGAGAGAAAGAGAGAGAGAGAGAGAGGGAGAGGGAGCCAGCGTGATCACAAGCTGTCGATAGGTCTGCTAGCAGCAGCCGTGCTGCAGCGGAGAGAAAAATCAAGAAACAAGTCATAGCAACACTGGGCACCAGGTTCTGCCAAGTGTTCTGAAATCTGTTGGGTGCCAGAGGCCTCTGGGTAGCCTAGGCTAAGATGTCATGCAAGGTGGCACGGGCAGGTCCCCTGGGGAGGACGTGGGAATGGGTGGGGGCAGGAGTGGGTACAAGAGTTGGTGGGGTGGCAGTGGAAGGCTTAATCAGAGTGGATTCTGGAACATTCAGGACTGCGGCACCTTGTGTCTGGACAGGAATTTGGGACTGCGTAGAAGACGACTGGTGGTCCAGTGGGGTTTAAGGACTTGACGGTGTAACCCACTTATTCCACGTATGTATTTCCTTATACGAAGGACAGTGTCTAGGGTATGTGGGTGCTGTTTTCCTCACCCTCTTTCTTGCTTTTTGCTATTTTTTTACCCTTGGAGGTTTGTTTTATTTTATTTTTACTTTAATTTCTTCTCCCTTAGTGTCAGCTACTTAAGTCTGACCAGGATAGAGAAGAGGAGTGAACCATCCCCGGCTTCCCACTTAACCTCCCACCCTTTACCCTGTTTTCTGCTGGTGGATGGAGAGACTGCTTTTCCAGGTTGTTTGGGTGTCAGTGTCCATCTGGGTAGGTCTGTGGCTAAGGAAGGGAGTGAGAAGCGACAAGGAGCAGGCATGAAGGGCTGTTTTTCTAGGCATTCTCTTATTAAAACATCTAGTTCTGGGGATCTGGGGTGGTGGAGCGCATAAGGTGTGGGCTGGGAGAAGTGGGGTGATGCTGGGAGGTTGTCGTTGCGTAGTTGAGAAAAGTAGGGAATGGTGACGCAGTCACTGTTGCATCTTGTTAGGATCTCTGTGGAGACAAGGTAGTGAAGCTCCTGCGATTTGTGGGGCCAGCAGAAGGGTTAAAGATGAGTCTAGGTGGGAAGCTAACATTTAGAGATTAAATGTCATCCTTTTGGCGTTGGAAAGTTGTTTACCTTGCTTTCTCTGTGTCTCCATGTTGGCTCCCTTCCAGTTCACATGTGATGGCCTTCCCTGTACTGCTGCATCATTAACTAAGTGACTGAGCTGGCCTTCCATTGGCCAGGGGAGGGCTCTCATTTCAGACACTTCCTCTCATTGGTGGGAGGGCCAATGGCAGGTGAAAACCTCTTTCTGATTGGCTAAGGACAGAGCATCAAATCTGAATTTGCATTTCACTTGCTTAAAGGGGAGGGAGAGAAGCCCAGCAGCTTCTAAAATCTCTTTTAGGGGTGTGCGTAGGTGCCTGTGTC
The DNA here is from genome assembly GCF_963924665.1 of Micromys minutus. Lineage (NCBI taxonomy): Eukaryota > Metazoa > Chordata > Mammalia > Rodentia > Muridae > Micromys > Micromys minutus. The sequence goes on along the minus strand of NC_137969.1, from coordinate 87,460,701 downwards.
TGCCTGCTTCAGACTGCCCAGTTGAAGCATCTGCCTTTACCTTTTTAAAAATTTCAGGAACTATGAAGAAGGGCCTAAAATGCCTCAAACTTTTTTTTTTTTTGAGGGAGGAGACTGGGGAGATGGATTTGAAGAGGATTGACCAAATTGGAAGAAAATATTTGTCCTCTGCTTTGGTGTCAGAAAAGGGAATTTTCCAATCTGCCACACCTCAGTGTTGCGGCAAAAATAATTCTTGGCTTCCCTGGAAACCACCGGGCAAGGTAGGGCAGAAATGCTGCTGCTGTCGCCATAACCGGGCTTCCTATTGAATGGGCTACTCCCAAGCGAAGGGATCTGCACTGATGCTCTGCTCAGCCGAAAGTCCTCAGATCAGCTCTGAGCTGAACCCACTGTTGGAAGAACCTGCCTTTTGGAAGTTGCTGCTACCTTGTGCTTGGAAAGGTGAGGGGGACTAACTTCGGAGTATTGCTTGGAAACTGGCTGCTGTAATGTTTCCCAAAAAATGAGTGGGTAGGGCTTTGAAGGACTCCCTTTAGAATGATTTGTCAGTCTAAGGAACCAGGAGATGAATGAAACTGGGGCAGCAGCAGCTGTCTTGTTTGGGGGGGGGGGGGGTGCAGAAGCTAGGAAGTTTGAGTTCTAGCACTCCATCCTGTTACTGTAACGGGTCTCGGGTCTCGTATTTGAGGGAGGGGGTTTGCTGGGCCCTGCACCTTACATAGTGGCTCCACCCATGACTGCGCATCCAGAGCAAGAACGCAATGCACCCTGGGTCTCTGGCCTGGGACAAACACCTCCCTCCTTGTTATATAACTCAGGGTGGCCTCTGCCTTGTCAAGCCTTCTTTGCAACTCTACCTCCCTACTCTTTGGGGCTCACAGATGAGGGTCTGCTAGGGAACGGTAGGAATTTCTCTCCTTAAATGAGCTAGCCCTTGTCCACTTAGTGACCAAATTTGAGTACAAAAATGGTCTGCTGTTTCATCTGAGGACATGGACCCCAGAATGCCCTTCTAAGTACCCTGTGTCACCTGTAGTCCCTGACTTAGAAGTGGGGATAGTGCCCTCTTTTCCCTTTTATCCTTTCTAGTTTGGGGGCAGGGACTTTCTTAAGGGAAGGTGTGAAAACCTGTTGGGAGGGGGTGGGCTGGGTTCATATTCTTTCTGGATTCCTTTGAGGCTGCCATTTTGAAGGCATCTCTGTTTGTCCTTTACATGGTGGCTGGTGCTGCTGGTTTTGTTGGCCCTGCTGTACTAATTCTAAGGAGTGAGGTGGATAAAAAGGGGTCTCTGATAGAGGGATGCAGCTGCTGTATTCATGATATTGTTATGATTGCTGCGGTAAAGGTGGTGTGGAGCAGAACTGCCTGGTTCCAGGCTGGGTCACAGCACTGGATGGGGGGGCTAAATGGAAGCCTCTGGGTCAGGGTTCAACAGCTTGGGACCCCATTTTTACCAGAGTGTGGGTACTTGGCTTCCCTGCCTTAGTCAGCCTAAATCTCAGAGATGTTTCATGAAGTACCTAGTGCTGGAGGAGAGTAAAGGCAGACATGGCAGCTCATCTCAGATGTGGTGGACCTGTGGTTTGTGTTTTTTAAATAGGTTCTCTCTCTGGCAGCCTCCATATGGAGACATGGGTTGAGGTCCACAGCAGGCAGCAGCATTTGGTCAAATGACCCTGCCTTTCCTCCTTGCCTCCTGCCAGGGCCACAGTTCTAATTGCTGTTCTTTAGTGAGGCTCCCTGCTGCCCAACCCTTTCTAGGCCCTTCTGCGGATAGCGGCCATCTTGTCTTCCTGCTCAGAGATTTAAAATGGTTTCCCCTCATTGTTAGGTTGAAATGTCTCCTATTCGGTAGGGTACTCTGGGCTGACTACAAGTGGCCTGAGCTTTCCCAAGAAGCCTTCCTCAGGTGAAAACCAGACCACCCGTATTTCCCTGCTTTTCTTTTCTCCCTATTTTTCATACTGTTGTTTCCCATGCCTGCCTTCTACCTGTTGCAGGGCCACTGTCTTTATGGACCTCTCCCTGAGCACCCTGTAAGAAGAAATCCCTGTAACCATTATTACGAGTCTCCTTTCTTTCATGGTATGTTTTTTATGTGTGATTCCATGTATTTTCTATCAGAGTTTGTGCTCCAGTAAGAAGCCTGGGGAAGGGAGAGGAAGACATCCCTATTCAGAACCTCTGTTGCCGGATGCCATGTTACGTCATGAACATTACTTGGGTTGTTTGCTTGTTTGTTTTTCTTTTATTATAATCCTTTATGGAGAACCCTGTGACTGACAAGAACCCCAGCCTTCAAAAATCTTTTTTCCTCCATGTTTGCAAGAAGTTAGAAGGTGATACCCTCAAATGCAACTATTTTAGGAATATTCTAAGTCTCTAAAGTTGTGTTAGGTCATTCAGCTGGTCCTTTTCCTTCATGGCCAGGCTCAGTCAAGATGATATATTTTTTCTACCTGAAATGTTTTGTGTGCCTTCTTCCTGGGAGAGTAGGCAGAGGTAGGAATACCTGCAGAAGCGGATAAGCCCAGTCATTAAGATAGGTACAGACACTGGACTGCTTATACCAGGTTTGTACCCCAATCTCAGTTGGCTGATTTTAGACAGGTCATCCTATTTCTTGCCTAAAGTGCCCTTAGTTTAGACCCCTAGCAGCCTGTTCTGTGGGAATGTCCATTGTATTGTCTGTTCCTTGTAGATTTGGCTAAAGCCCTCTTTCCCTGCCTGGAGACTTACTGGGGATGTAAAATAAGAGAATAGCAGTTGACTAGCAAACTAGGGGAAGACTATATACTTTAAGCTGTCACAGCAAGAAGAGAGAGGAATATCTCAGGAGTTTGACCTTAAGCCTGCAAGGTGGTGATGTTCCACCAGGGGTGAGTACTCCTTTGTTTCTTAAGAGATGGGGGGGGGGCAGTACAGGGGTTAAGCAGGGGTACTCCTGAGAGCCTTCTGATGGTAGATTTTTTTTTCTTTTCTTGATGAATCTCAACAGTGGCTATATGCTTCCTGAGGTTGCTGAGTGCTGTGGGAGGGGACTCTGAGCACCCCAATGCCCCTCATGCCCAATACTGGACTGTGGAGCTGAGAGTGACAACAGCCAGTGAGTCCTTTGTCAACAACAATCTGGGCCCTGGTGACAGCTGCTTTGTTCTCTCTCCCTCACTCCCTCTCTTCCCTCTCTCTCTTTCTCTCCCCCCCCCCCCCCCGTGTGTTTCTTTTTTTTTCTCTTTGGAAGATGACTCAGTGTATCTGGAGTCGGAAGATGGAGCTCTCAGCTGAACAGCCAGAATGTTCTGACAACATGAAAGCAATAAAAACAGCTCATTGGGGCTCTGAGCCGATTCTCGGCCTTCAGTCATTTTTACTGAGGGCAGGGTAATGAGCAGGCCATTGCTGGGCTTCAGAGATGGAGAGAGATGAGGACCTCACAAGGGCCCTGAGACCCTTGGATTTTAGATTTAGAGGAGAGAGAGAGCTGGTTATGTTTTCAGTGAGCTTAGAAAACTGTCTCCTCCCCCCACCTCAATTTCCTCCTCCACCTCCTTTTTTCTTTTCTTTTTACAAGAAATCTTCTCACTGGTACTCAGTGATATACATATTCCCAGAGCCAGATATCCCTATGGAATTTCTCAGTGGATCTGTCTGTGATAAGCTCAGTGGTCTTATTGAGGACAGAAGGTTATTCCTCCTTCCCAAGAGTGGGCAAGCAGACCCTCCAAGACAGTGACACTATAGTCCTCTGGAGTAGGTGCACCAATGGAGGCATGACGCCTGATCCCCTTCATCTTTCTGCCTTGCTTCCCCTAACCTTAAGGCAGCTCCTCAGTTTTATCTCAGCCTCTTCTTTTCTTGTGCTGGCATGTCATAGTTTACTTTTTTTTCCTTTCACCTTCCTCATTTCCTCCAAATTTACACACACACACACACACACACACACACACCTTCCGCCTGCTCCTTAAGCACATTATCATGGAAACTCTGGGTTCTAGGCTTTTCCTGCAGCATTGAGCTTAAAAGCAAATGACCCCCTGATGTACTTATCACACCTTCATTGCAGTTGTATCTTGGACAAACTATTGCCTTTTCTCTCTGCTATCCTCAGCACAGTATAGAGTAAGGACCAGACAATTTAAGTTTGATCCTGGCCCTGACCTCCATCTAGACTTTTGCCAGGTACCATTTTTAATTCCTATATTTTTCTAGCACTAATTTTAAGGTAGACACTTGCCACCAGAACACCTCCTTTCCCAAAGGACCTTCTAGAATGATGCATTTGGGATCTCTGGGAGGTGTATCTCTTGGGCCTGAGAACAAATGAGGGGCCAGGAAATATGACTGAGGCTACAGCAGAGGAGAGAAGAGCAGGCATTAGAACTGTCTATACCCACAGTGCTCTCAAAGGTGTCTGAAGCCCTTAGCTTTTGTATCTGAGTAGAGCACATTTTGAATAGAAAAGCTGTATTGGTGTAGAAGTTGGGAACTTGGGGGTCATACTTTTAGGTTCTGAGCTATGCATATGATGAAAGCTTAGCCGCCATGCTTCAGAGAACTCTGTTGTCTCATGTTTACTTGCCAAAGCAGTGGTGGAGAGGTACTCTTGGGTCAGATGTTGTACCCACTGATTTTTCTCCACATTGCTCTGGCCAGTATTATCTTGCATCTGTCACAGCAGAGGACTATTGTTCCACGGGCTATATAGAACTTCAGTTGCTGGTTATGGCTTGATTGGTTTTGTGTGCTGAGCCCAGCTGACCTACCTTTTTTTTTTTTTCCTAACAGAGAACTCGACAGAGTACAGTTCCATCAATAAGTAGGTGACAATCTCTTGGCAACTCAGGCTCAGCTGAGGATGATGTTTGTGCATCTAAGCCATCATACTAGAGCAGTTCGCTTCCATTTTTGTAGAACAGCAAAGAGGACCTGCTTGACCACCCTGCTTTCTGCGGGTAAGTGTTCATCCTCATTTTTATATGTTCTTTTCTGCCTTCAAATATGCAAAGTTTAATAGGTGTTTTTATCCTGGGCTGCTATACCTTCTTTCTTCCTCTCCTATGTGCCCATCCTTTGTCTTTCAGAAGGAAATGTTGGAATTCAGTGTTCAGCCATCATACATCTTCCTTAGACTCATACTTTAAGAGGCCATTTTTCTCTAAAATGGATCCAGGAGGCATGTCTTTGGTGAGGAGTGTTAAGAGCCTCATGAAGGACCCTGTGGATTCACTGTGCCCAGCCTGTGCTGAGGCTCCTAGTTAGCTGCCTGCTTGAGGATGGTCCTGGCCAGCACCTGGCATAGATCTGCCAAGTTCTAGTTCCAAATCACTAGGCTGTAGGAACCTCAACTATATATAGCCTTGAGCTAAGCAGATCTCAGCAGACATGTCTTCTCTTCCCTATGGGACTTCTATCATAACTACAATGTGGAGAGTAAGGTATCTCCAAGGGCTGAAAAGTGTATATTTTTATATCTGGCTTGGGTCTATCATACTTACTCTTCTTTTTTCTGTTTCAGATGCTGGTAGATGAAAAGTCATGCTGGATGAGGTTGCTAGGATGAGGGCCAGTAGGATGCCATGTTTAGAGAAGGAAAGACCATGTGGCCAAAGGTGGTTATACCCTACGTCAAATCCCAGTTTCCAGTATCTTGTCTGTTTCCTGCTTGATTTGCTCTGCTCAAAGATATCTTTTGACTTTCATTCTTTTGGACCTCTTATTCTCTGTTTTCATCTAATCCTTCCTGTTCTTCCCTTTGACTTTTCTTTATGATGAGTGAAAACATTTTCGGCTACTGATCCAACAGCCATATTTATTTTCTCTTTTCTTCTTTGCTTTCATCTCAATTAAGCAAGGCAGGAAGGGGCAATTATGTTGGGAAAGAAAGTAATTAGTAAATAAAAGCTCATGGTGTTGAGTGGTAAGGCATGGTAGGTTAAATAGTCTTCCTTCTTGTAGGTACTAGTGAGCCACCAATTTGTGTGATCCCTTGACCTCAAGTGCAGTCTAATATAACATGGACCTGGTCTTGTTGGTAGATTAATATCAGGCTGCTGGTTGAAAATAGAAGCAACAAAGGTCTGATCCTGCCTCTAAGGAAGGTGGAATGTTGCTGCTCCCTGGATCTATTTCCTTAAAGTTCTTTGAACCTCTAACAGTTATCCATCCTCCCATCCCTGGCCTTTCTGTAAATGGGTAGCTAGCAGAGTACTAGCATAAGGGCCGCCTGCTCAACTAGCTAGGCTATGAAATGTTTGGGAAGCATCTGGGCAGCACTGTAGACAGGGTATGGTCATAGCTGGGTACCTGGGCTTCCCACAGTCAGGAAAAGGAAGTTCCTTGGCTACTGACAGCTAACCTGAGCTTATTCGGGATATAGTTTCCATACCATCCCTGAGGTCCTGAGAGCTGCCCAGGGTGCAAACATGCTCTTTCCTTTTCGGAATGGGTATTTGTCTTACTCTGGACACACTGAGCTTTAAAGGGGCATAGGCTAAGTCTGGGATCTAGAGTTTAGACTGGGCTGGATTCTGGATTTTTCCCTACTTGGAATTTTCCTGTGAATGAATTTTTTTTTTTTTTTTTTTTTTTTTTTTTTTGCTTTAGGCCTTCAATTGTCTTAAAAATATCCCCAGACACTCCAAAGGGATATGCTTTTCTTCTGCCTTACAATGACAGCAATGTTGAGTTAAGAACTGAGAAGACAAGCCCATTGTAAACACAAAGCAGAAAGCAGCAGGTGCTTGCTATGACATTCAAAAGTCCCTGTCCATCATTGCTAGCAGTGTTCTTAGCCAATAGGGCTAGTGGGAACTAACTATTAGCCAAAGATCTAGTATCTAAGGAGAAAAGGAATAATCCTGGATAATTCTACTAGATACCTGTGATATCTCAACCCCAGCTATCTAATGCAGCTACTCTGCTGGCACCATGTATATGTGTTTCTTCTTCCTTTCCCACTCTCTACTTTCCAAGGAAGACCTCATATGTTTAATTGTCTTGTTTCTCCCTTTGAGGCAAGCTCTGAGGTCCTTGGCAAGAAAAGTCAGTTTGGATGAGTTGTCTGTTACTTCAAGGAGCTGAACAAGTTCAGTCACTGCCTCAGTGGTATATGAGGGACAGCAGGGGGGTTGGAAGGACTGAGATTTAAATGGAGAGGTAAATTCAATCAGCTCTGCAGCTAGGAAGAATAAACCTAGTTCAAGATGATACCCACTAGAGGGCTAGAGCCAGATGTGCTTAACTACAATCTAATGCCTTACCCCTAGTTCCAAGCCTAGCTTCTGCTGTGTAACAGACAGCATCATATGTTGCCAGCCAGAAAGGACAGTTAACAAGCCTTGAGTGGGATCTAGGCATGCTTGGCACTTTTTCCTTGGCCTCTGAGTCTCTAAGTTCTAGAAGACAGTTGTGGCACTGAAACTGAGACAGCATAGCCATAGAATACAACACACACACACACACACACACACACACACACACACACACACTGTAGTGAGGAGAGTGGAAAGAAGAGGTCCAGATGATAGACAGCCAAGTCTGTGTTAGTTGGGCTATTTTCCAAAAGGTTAGACTTGGTATGGATACCAACTCCTCTTTTCTCTGGCCATTTAACAAATCCTTACAAGTTCTTGGTAGCTCACAAAAGCATGTACTAGGTTAGGAATTGGTGGGAGGCGAGGTCAGACTCCTAGTCACCAGCTTAATGTTATTTTCATTTGGTACAGCTGCTCTTAGCTTAGCCTTTTTCCTCTCTAGCCCTCATCAGGCATCAGCTGCTATTGTGCCTCAGTCTAATCACCACACCTCTCATCTGTGCAGCACAAGGGGTATTCAGGCCAGGTCTTTGCTAAGTCAGTGAGTACGTGCCTGTAGGAGGCTAGTTTGAATCGCAGTTTCTTCTGGAACCATGGTTACTACAGGGAATGGACAGGACTAGGTTGGGACAAGTCGTCTGTAGTTAGATGCTTTGTGTACATTATGTGCTCTATGAGGTTGAGGCAGGCTAGTGGTGTTAAGCCATAAGAGCTTCTGCTCCATGTGTTCAACTTCAGGATTCAGAACTTGTTTACCTAAGGAAGAGGTGGCTAAGGTTAGCCAGACTATGCAACTCCCTCCTCTGCCTAACATTGCTACTTGGGACTACTCAAAATATAGGAGCTGTCACTGGCTGAAGGTACCAAAATCTGCATAGGGATAAGGGTGTGTGTGTTTAGAGGTTACAACATGGAGAGGTAAGTTATGGGAAATGGATTTATGTTGTTTTGTGTTCATGCCCATGTCCTCAGTTTACTTGCTTATGAAACAGGTTTTGAATGATGATCCTGTTGGAGGTTCCAACTTATCTTACCCCTTAGGCCTGTCCTGAATATTTGTGGAGGCTCTGTTTAACTAGAAACTCAAGGTCAGGAAAATGAACCCAAGTTTCTAAGAGAAAAAGGAGAGCTCTTGAAGGCCTAACAGCAACCAAGTTTAGTTCCAAAGAGGCACTCTAGTACTCGTGTGAATGATAATTGGTGATGGCCCTTAAGTGGGTGGTTAGGAATGGGTTTTGGATGGGTGGCGGTGAAGAGAAGGGGTTAACTGAGTGGAGATAGCTGGTGAGGACTCACCAGGTGGCAGGAAATGACACTGTCCCCTCTTAGAGACAAGTAGGAGATAAGCATGTGGCAGCTGTGGTGCAGGGTTGGGATGGACAAACCGTGTGTTCAAGGCCTGCCTTTGTGCAGAGGACTTTGCATCTATTTATCTTCCTTTTCTTGTATGGTTGGGACTCTATCTTAGCTACAATATGACAAAAAATCTCTAAAGCTGTCTGAATGGCTGTGCCCGGGAATGTGTAGAACAGTCTTAAGGATGTAATGAGCTTTAAGGAGCCTTAAAGTCACTACACAGATCTCATCACATTAGCTGGTTCACTGGGTCTTTTGCACAACACTGAGCAGAGAGGTAACATTGGTCTTGTCATGATTGAACTGAGCCAGGAAGAGCCCACTCACTTGAATTTCTAACCTGGGTTCCCTAATCCAGCTAGACCAAAGGTTGGAGTGGAGCTTTGAGGTCCTTGACAGTGTTCTGCATCTCTGAGAACTTCATTTCCTACTTTGCACATTAGAGAGAGGAAGTCTCACTGTGGCATCTTTGAGGTTTTCTCATCCTGTTTGTGAGGGATGCCTGGAGCTTTCTCAGCAAGTGTATCATGTTTGTGTTACCTGTTTGCTGGCTGATATATATCACCCACTGGAAGCACTGGCATAGTTGAATGCTAGAAATACTATCATCAGAACCCCTACCTCATGATCAGTATAGGAGAATGGGCCTCCCCTGATTATGAAAATCAGGTGAAAGGACTGGTGGTCCCTAGGCTCCTTTTGAGTCCTGAAAACAGTCCTTATTCTTTTAAGGGAACTGGGGCTGAGTATTGATTGCACTGTATTACCTCTTGGCTATTCACCTCTTAGTGACCTTTATTTTAATAGACCCAGGACTCTGATGGAGGGCTTGAGAAGTGTTTGCCTTCACTTATCATGGACTTAGGCATGAAGGGTTAGACTTTCTGAGAGTGTTCCCTTCAGAACAAATGAAGTTAGACAGTGTCAGCAAACATCTGTGTCTGTTTATATGTGTCTATCTCTCTGTGTTCCCTGAAAGAATTGTTTATGACTGAGAAGGTACTTGGGAGCACTTTTGGTGGAGGATGCATTTAGCAGCCTTCCATTACTTTGTACTGTGTTAGAGCTGGTTCTTTCTACTCACCTGGAGAATACAAAGAGGGTGGATCCAACCCAAAGTTGTGAGAGAAATTCATGTACATATTATAAAAAGCCTGTTTGTAACTTTTCTGAGTTCCCAAAGGAAGATAGAATTTCCTGAGGAGACAGCGGCTGCTCTTGTCAGGTCTGCCTAGTTCTGAGGCTATGGTACTTTGAAACTATGTGTGGCCAAGTTACTAGGATATAAAGTGGCTCCTTAGTTCTACCTCATATCAACCCCAGCTACCTCTGTGGTATCTTTAAGGTGGGAGACAGGGAGAGACCATGTAGGCTTAGAACCTGGGACTATAACACATTTACCTTTGCAGAGAGATAGAATTTCTGCCACTGAGCTCAGGAACTGTTCTTAATTCTCATACAAGAAGGAAAGAAAGCATATGCTGTGTCTTGTATCTTCCAGGGATGGTCTGTTCTATTCCTACATTTGTATCATTACTACCCTATCCTCGGCCGCTCCTCCCAGGGAAGGGGGCTCTTGACAAGGATTCTGGGTGGTAGAGAAAGTAAGATCAGATGAGATTTTCTAGAAGAGTTTCAAGTAAACCTACAGCTCTGACAGTCATAGGCATCGTCCATGGATCGAAAAGCTTAGGTCCATGTTCAAGTAGATGGACTACTTAGAAGAACTCCAGAGTGTGAAATAATTAGTTAATGGCTCAATGAAAGTTGTATTAATTATGGGAAATCCTGTGTCCTTTTGCATTATTGTCAACTGAATATTTAGTATCAGAAGCCTGGACACGTCCACAGGCCGGGAAAGATGGAGTTGTATCTTAAGTTCACACTTACTATTGACTTTCTTCCTCCTTCCTTTTCTATTTCCTACTCTCTTGTATTCCTTAGCCATTTCTGAATACAGTCATTTATCTATGGAGAATTGGATCCACAGATGCTGAAGTCCCTTTGGGAGATGAAATTACTTTCACTTAATTTACACATACCCTTTTAAGAACTCTTTAAACCATGCCCAGATGTCTTCTAATACCTAATTCAAAGAAAATGCTGTCAAATTATTGTTTTAATGATTCTTTAGTAGATAGTGGCAAAAAAGGCTGTATATATAAGGTAAAGATGTAGTTCATATTTATATATATACACATGTTCATGGACAGTGATTGGAGTGCCGGGATGCAGAACCCGGGGATATAGGAAGCTGACATAGTTGCCTTTGCAGTTATATTGCTACATTCTTGAAGTACAGTTTTGGTATCAGTGAATGCAGTGATGTTGATTTGGAGTGTAAATGGACTGCCCGCTGCAGGGACCCTTCTGTCTTCAGGTTTAGTTTCCTATTGGCCTCAGCATATAGTATGTTCCTAATTTGGGGGTAGTAGTTGTTTAGGTATGCAAATCCTAAACCTAATTAGCTGTTGTTTCTTTGCAGCTCAAATCCTAAGGCCTTGGATGTCTAAGACCTTGAATGTCACTCTGCTAGGCAAGAAAGGTCAGAGTGAGTTGGCACAGAGGAGAGGACACTGCCTCTGGCCACTGGCTGCTCTCCAAAACAGGTGAACTTTGGGTTTGAAAGGAATGCATTTAATCTTTTGGGCCTAATAGAAGTTACTTGTATTTTCTCTCCTTTTTGTACCCCCCTTCTCTCCTTTATCCCTCCCCCACAGATGCTGCTTCCTCAGCCACCAAAGAATTTAATCTGCTACACAACAAACAATAGTTAAAAAAATCTTCAAAAACAAGAGGGTGTAGCCTTCCCAACAAGGGAAAGGGCATGCTGGGTAATGTCCCCAGGAAACATGCCAGGCTTTATAGAGCCTGTGAGAGCCTAATTGACTGGGTACCTGCGTGCCTGCCCTGCCAAGTGCTAAAATATTCCTAATCCAGAGAAGGAATCCAAATGAAAGAGGTCAGAGAAATGCTTATAAAAGGGAAGTTGTGTGTTTTCTCCCTTTGATTTGATGGGAATGCACTAAACAGTGAACTTCCTCTTCTGCCTCTTCTCTCTCTCCTCTCCCTCCTTTTCTATTTCCTCCCTCCTACCTCCCTTAACCCTCTACCTCCTCCTTCTCATTGTTCCTGAGACTAGCAGACAGAAGTCATAACAGAAGAGGGTTAGAATAGCAGTGTAGGTGCTACTGCTGGCTGGGCCTGCCAAAGATGAAACACTGAGAATTTTGCTGCCTACAGGCTCAGACCTATTTCTGCTAAGCTCAGCCTCCTTCTCTGACCTGAGACAGTGCAGCACATGTACATCACAATGTGCCCCGGTCTACGAACTGCTGGGTATGTACTCAGGCACTGGGCAGAACTACCACTGAGAGGTCAGTGGACCACCTTGACTTCCTTAGGGATGTTCTAAGGAGGATGGTGAACTGATGTCTCTGCTATGAGTGTTTTTGCCCTCCACTGGAGGAGCAAGGCTTGTTGCATAGAAATTTGTTGTTGAGGACTCCTGAGAATCTAGAGAGTAAGCACGTGGTCTGGTGAGCGCAGCACCAGATGGGATGTTATGCCTGTCTCTCATCTCAGAAAACAGGAACCTTGTTTCTTGGCAGTAGTAGACCAGTCCTGACTAAATGAGAGGTAAGGAAGTTGGACTTAAGTATCTCTGTCCTGACCTGGTATCTCCTTACTGAATCTGTCTCCTCTGAGCCGTACAGACTATTTAAGAATGTTAATGGAGTGGGTTGTTTGGATCTATGGCCATAAACTTTGATGGGCATTGGGAGACTACAGGCAGGCTTAACTTTCCTCTTGTGGCAAGCTTCAGCTTCCACAAAAATAGTCTGGACTGTGCTTCTTTTGCCTATGAGAACAAAGTCTTCTGCCATAGCCAGGGTACATTGCCCTCTGGCCTTCACTCTGTACTTCTTTCTCTCTTTCTTCACCACCTACTTGCTTCTCTCTTTCATCCCAGAAGGCAGTATGGCACCATGCCCTGTCTAGCCTGTACAGAATTTTACTGAGTTTGAGAGCTTTTGAGACCCAAGACTTGTTCAGTAGCACTGAGGGGGCAGAAGACCTACCTTTTAGGAATGTTACTGCACAGGAACATAGGTGTCGTTATCTCTGATTCAGTGGAGTCAGGAGAAGGAGTATTAGCCCCCACAGGCTTCTGAAACCTTTACTTCTCCCTTAGTTACTCAGGCATATACTTGAGGAACATGCTGAATTTCAAGGATCTTATGCCCACTTTGGGAGTCGGTGGTCACTGAGTTTAGGCTAACAAGCTTCAAAGTCCCCTTTACTGATGAATCTTCAGTATATACTCCTCATTTTAACCCTTTCCTCTGATTCATTAGCCACAGCTTTCTGGTAACATGCTCTACCTACCCTGACAGCTAAAGACAAAATATCCTGGATGCTGGGCCTGCCTGGGCTGCTGCTGAGAGTGACAAGAAGCCAGGCACCCTGTTCAGTGTATATATGCAGGTGGTCTTTTTTGGAGGTAAGATGTTCCTTTTTCTTTCAAAAAAAAAAAGACCTTCCCTATTTTTCTCTTCCAAAGATGAATTCTTCCAACTGTTGGGAACTCTTAAATCAGTCTTCAGAGGCAGGCAAGGAAATGGATGGCAGGCTTCTGCACCCTCCCCCACCCTGGCTGGAATTCTCATCATGCACATAGCTGTGACTCAGCACTCACTGCTGGGTCAGGAGGGAAAGGCTATTGCCTGGCTGGAACCTTCCCACATTCTGCATGTGAGCACATCGAACAGCATAGGCTGGGCCAGCAGGGTGAGGTTCCCGGGGCTAGTATTTTCTCCTCAAACCCATATTCTTTCCACATCTTAGGGATTTCTGTTCTGGGCCCAGGATATTTAGGATTCTAAAAATCATTGTATCAGCCATAGACTAAAATATAAGTAGTCCTTTTGATCTTTGCTTTTAGCCAGTGGTCCATGAACAGTGGTTAACCTTTATTTGTACTGCTTGACTTTCATGGGTTGGGTTCTATGTGTTAATTTTATATCTAAGCAGAATGTGACTTTTCCAGATTACCATACCTCTCTTACATGCTGCTGTTGCCTCTGGCTGTGCGTGGGCACATTCGGGTGCTAACCAATTTTCCCTAGCGTCTCTTTACAGATGAAGACACTGAAGCCATTCGGGTGTTATAATTTATCAAGGAGTGACATTGCCTCTACCCCTCTGGCTCTGCCTTACCAGAGCAGTGTCCTGTCATGGGAGGGTAGCATGGCCTCCAAGGAGAAGTAGGTACAGAAACTATGGAGACTGGAGAACGGTGTCTGAGACCTCTGCCCCCTCCTGTTCAGACTAAGTAAAGCAGGGTTTCTTTTCTAGACAACCCCATCAAACCCTGTAACTTAAAGTTTACTTGAAGCCATTTAATTGAGGAGGGAGATTCCATTATTTTCACCGAGAGCAGAGCCCTAACAGCCATAGGTTTTTATGGACTTCCCTCTTAGACATTCAGGTGACTCTCAGGTCTGGTGCCAGAGTTCTAGACTTTATCAAATTATCCAGCTTTTCCAAACTAGTGAGGAATCACCACCTTTTTTCAGAAAAAGGACATTGCTTAGCTGACTACAGGAACCCTGCGTTTATAGGGTTCTGAAGCCTGAGTGGGATTGGATGGACAAAAGGTTTAAATGCTAGGACTGCTCCTCTTTCCCTTCTCTGTTATTCCGTGCATAAATCACTTTCAGTGATTCTTATTTACCAGAAAAAAAGGGTTTGCAGTCCATGGGTGTAACCCTAGACCTTACCTTTCCTTCATTGGTAGTTTTCCCTTGCCAGACACTTTATTTTCTGGGTGGGAAGAAAGGAACTAGCTACATGCCATGCTGAGGACCAAAAGAAACAGGTGTTTTCCAAGTGCTAGTAAACCGGGATAGCCTTAGGGAGAGCTTTCCAGATCTGAGATGGTAAGGGAGGAGGTGGAGAGTTGCTAAAAGCAGATGCCAGCCCAGGCAGAGCCATCTGGGAGGAAGGGTGTGCCCTTGATCCCTTCAGGATATCTCTCCTTAGCGTGGGGGTGGGGGTGGGGTTGAGGATGCTAGAGGAAGCTGCTAAGAAAATTTGGCTGAAATGGAAATCAGAAGAGCTGAGTATTATCATATGTAAATCTCATCTTCCCTTTTACTTACAAGGTTTTGACCCTTATTCATAACTGCCATCTAATCTATTTATGACCTAAAGCCCTCCTCATCACGGGGCCACAGGCCCTAATTTTGACAACCAGTGTCAGTGTCATTCAGGCACCCAGTCCTTCTGCACTCCTCTGCAGCTAAGGCCCTGGAAAGCCCTAGGGGAGGCTGCTGGGCCTTCTGTCTCTCCTCTGGCTGGCCCAGTTTCTGAGAAGCTAACACCTATGCAGTGTCAGCATTGCTAGGCTTCATTGCCATCATCTTCTCTATTGCTGGGAAGAATAAAAAAGGCACCAGTGAGGCAAAAGAACAAAAGCAGGTTCTCTTAGACTGCCTGACCTCTTGCACAACACCATGTGCTCTCATCTTTACCCAGGTATAGCATGTTTACAGTAAGTCTTCCCACTCCCATCCAGATTGTCTGAACTAAATCCCCTTCCCTAGTCTAGCTCAGAGTTCAGTTCAAGAGAAAGGAGGTCACAGTCAAGCTGTGGGTCAAGCAGCAACAGTGGGCAGAGGGAAAGCAATAGACATTAACTCATCATATCCTGTGACTACAGTTTCTTGTGCAGACACTGGAATAATACCTGCTTCATTGGGACAATTAAGTATTGTGACTCTGGGGATGTTCACATCATATTTGCTCTATTACCCCATAACAGCCAGGAGCCATTAAAAAATAATAATAATAAACTTGTACCAGACGCCAAAAAGAGTTGCTGGGGAACCTGAAAAATACAGCTCTACTCTTTGTCTCCTTTCTCTGGGTTGTGACATCAGAGGAAACACACAGCAAAGAGGCAGTCCAATGTGGAACATAGCTTGTGAATCTTATTTTAAGATACATTTTTAAACATAATGTGTCTTTGTGTTAGAGGATCATCTGTATAATACAGTTATAAGACTTTTTAAAGTCATTAAGGGTTAAATGAAATTGCCAGCTATGGGGTCATGGAATGGAGATGGGGAAGGAACATGCTCTTTTTGAATAATACTTGTAGAAGAGTTGTCCTGGCACAGGTGACTTACTTAGGTTCAGTTGTTAACATCTCATAGGTCACTGTCTTGAAGTAATGTAATTTATTTACAGACACTATGTATCTTGGGAAATACTACATAAATTCAAGACATTACAAATGTACATGTGTTGAATGGATTTGGTTCTTTTATTTCATTGTTTATAATAATCTCTAATGACTAATGTGAAGACATACAGGAAACAAGCTTTGCATTGGTTTTATCTGCTCAAAGTGACTCTGTGACTCTGATGCTGCTTTGAGCAGCATGGCATGGCTGTCATCTGCCTCTGTCAGACAAAATGACTCTCAGGGCTGAGGCTGGTTCTTCTGACTACACTTCTCTGCTTTCTTCAATGAGACCCTCTTCTTCTGGAAGCTGGTTTCACATGGTGGCTTAGATTTTTCCATCTTTGTATCTAGCACCATTTGAAATCAGTGTTTTAGGAGTAAGAATTGCAGCACAGCAGAGGGTGGACTACAGAGGAACAGCTGTACACAGGACTGGCTCTCTTCTTCAGGAAATCAAGGGAAGACTTGAATAGTGAAATTTGCTCTTGAGTCTGTTTGTTTTAGAGGCAGTGATAGTGAGGAAGTGTTTGTGTTCAGAATAAATGTAGGGGTGTGATCGGGGCACGGAGGGATACACTTTATCCAGCATTTCATGGGTGGAGGAGGGTACCTTGGGCCTGCACTGTTCATTGTCCAGTAATGTTCCGGGTGTTGATTGTAGCAAGGAAGGGGGTAAAGGGCTCTGTACATGGAGGACTGCTTCATCCACATCAGTACTGCCTGCCTGTACCTGGAAGATCTGTGGAGCACTGGTTGCAGCACAGCTGAAATCAGACCTGAAGAACACCACTGGTCCATCTCTTACACAGGCTGACCGATTTCTCCTGGTGTTCAGAGTCTGTTTTTGTCTAGCACCATTTGAAATCGGTTATGATGTAGGGGGAAAAGCACCAGCCTCAGAGCCTTGTGGTGTCTGGTCAGCATCAGCCTGTCATGTCCTACAGAGGCAGAGCAGAAAAGGAAGATCACACTTTCCTAAGTTCTTTTATGCATGTGTATGTGGCTGCAGAACTTAAAGATTTCTTAGTGGGGATTTTTTAATTGTTGTAATTTATTTTTGCAAAATAGCCTCAGTTACAATTTCTGACATGTAGTATTGTTATAAACTAGTTGCTATTGAACTGTCTGTTAAGTGTTGGCTTTAATAAATAATTTGCTACATTCAATCTATCGTGTCTGTGTTTTTTCTATTATTTTTCATTCATAATTCTGTGGCAATGAGAAGTGGGCTCTGCAAAGTTAATTTGCTGTGCCAATCATAAGGAATTGGAAGTAAGTTGCTACAGACAGACATTAAAATGAAGGTCATTAAGACAGGAATGAAATTTTAAAGGTGAAAGATTAGCAGAGACAGAGGTGGGAGCTCTAGACTGAGGGATGTTACTAAACGGGAAGACTATTCTTGGCTCCAAGGGAGCTGTGGACTCTCACCCTCTTCTTGTCAGTGTTGCTGCAGGGAACTTACTTAACCATGCTGTCATGTGGTCCTTAAAGGGGAGCAGGCTAATTTCAGTTGCATTTGTAGCAGATGGAGTTCTACTTTCCACTGATAGTTT
Organism: Micromys minutus; assembly: GCF_963924665.1. Classification (NCBI taxonomy): domain Eukaryota; kingdom Metazoa; phylum Chordata; class Mammalia; order Rodentia; family Muridae; genus Micromys; species Micromys minutus. Next base: position 87,443,220 of record NC_137969.1, on the reverse strand, counting down.
ATTTCAACCCTTCAATAGGCGGTGAAACAGTTCTGTAAAACTGTTCAGAGATTTGCCAGCATGGGGAGTGGTGGAGAGGCAGGATTCATGCTTGGAGAACTTTCAGGAAGAAAGCAGGTGGCCCCTTCCATAGGAGTTGCATAGCCAACTATGAACTACCTGGGTACAACTATATCAAGCTGGTGGGTTTTAATAACTGGTGGCAAATCAACTGCTCAGGAAGCTTTTCCTAAGCCTTCATCCCAGTAGCCTTACCCCGGATGGCTGCCTTGCCCATTTTGCTGGAAGTGGGAGGCTCTGGAGCATTTGCTGGAAAGACTTCCCAGTGACTATGATGTACCCTGCAGCTGCAAAGCTATTTCAAGCTTTTGATTGAAGAATCCATGTTCTAAGTCCCAGGATGTGCTGGTGGGAATGGCTAAGTCTCTCAGCTGGGTTTTTTTTTTTTTTTTTTTTTTTTAAATTTGCCCCAACTGCAGCTCCTCTATGAGAGATTGAGTCTGTGGTATTAACTACACATTAAGTCTTTTTTTTTTTTTAAACATACCACCCTATTCAAAGCTCCCAATTAATTGTATTGAAAATATGCTTAAAACAGCCCCAGGTCATGATTCTGGCTCTTTATTGAGTTAAGTGCTAGAAAGTGGAATTTAATATCAATGCACAAAAACAATGGTTTAGGATTTATTTTCATTTTAAAAATCATAATATCCTCATTGAATACTTAGGCTATGCCATATCCTGATGCTCTGAGAAACAAAATGAAACCAGAACACCTCTCAATTATTGTTTTATCTGGGTGCTTGTAGCCCTTTACGTAAAATTGTCACTCTGGGATAGTTTTTCATAATTAACTGGTAATGTAGACTTTATTTTTTGGCAACACTCTCCTGAGTCAGGTTTATAAACCAGGCTGTTAACCCAGGTAGAAAGTCTTTTGTTAAGGCATTATTTTTTTAATTGCACCTTACCAGACATTTAGAAGTAAATACAGTGTATTTTTATTAACTGGAAAAGAAAGATCCGCAACCAGCTTAGTAGGTCAAATGGATTAAGTCTAGACCCTGGCATCTTTGAGAAGTTGGTCTAGGCCTTCTGTTTGGAATCTGGCATATAGTCTCAGAATAGATAGCACACTAATATGAACATACTTTTAAGGGAAGCCTAAGACAGTTCTATGTTTGATCTGGGGCACGTTCTAACACAGTACCATATTGTGGCTTTGGTCACCAAAAGAGTGATCCTTAGGTTTAGGTCCCATTCCTGCAAGCAAGTACTATGTTAGCTGGTCTCAGAATGTGGCTCAGATGATTCTATTGTACAGGCAAAGTTGAGAGCCATTTCCCTATTTCTGAAAAGGCCAAACTATTGTGGTCATAATTATATGCTGCCAGCTAATATGTTGATGCACAAATTTCATGTCACTACTGTAACAAATTAGCACCGATGTGATATCTTAACACACACAACATTCTCAACAGTTCTGAATAGCAGAAATCTAACATTTTTGCTGGATTGAAATCAAGGTACTATCAGACACAAACGCTTCTTTTGTCTATAAGCAAGCTGTGTTTGGCTTGCTCTCTCCCTCAAGCTTCAAAGGCCAGCAGGATCACATTCGGTGGTCACACTATCTTCTCTGATCTGTGTTCACCTTTTAACAAAATCATGATTATTTAACCTGCACATCAATTTGGGAAGTATATTGCTATTGGAGTCTAAACAGGGAATTCTTCATGGTTGAAGCTCACCTTAAGTACAGATTTAATATTTTTGAGGAGACATTACAGGTGGAGGTAGGTAATCAGATGACTTAATTTTTTCCAAGCACCATACTTTGCATTTGATATCCCTTAAGTTCCCAGTGAAGCCACAAGCCCCAAACACGAGAGCTTCTGTTTATAGCACACGGTCTAGCATTGCAATGTACAATAGTCTTCGGAGATATTCCTCACACCAGTCTTACTACCTGTACTCAGGTTTAGCTGGGTCTTGTCCAGTCATATCAGGAATCCAGGTGAATAGTTTTTCAGCATTGTCTGTGTCAGTACATTCACTTGCTGTATGTAAACAAGCAAGAAGGGGAATTAGACATTCACCTGTTCCCCAAGTATTATATTTCCCCATATTTAAGTATTGTGGAACAAAAAATTACTACCTTCATTAAAGCAGAAGAGAGCTAGTGTTCTATCTGATCTAAAATAAAATTAATGGCTCTAGAGTGTCAGCAATGACTTCACAGAAACACTGTCAAATACCTAAACAGTCCACAGGAGGGCAGCAGTACTACGACTTCAAAGGCTGGCAGCTTATCTTAACCTCAGGATGAGCCTAGAGATCCTAAGCATCCTGAAGCATTGGGAAGAACACTTGTGTATCAGATTCATTCACTTCTGTTCTTAAACAGGCAAATTGTTAAAATATGCGAATTCCAGCCTTGGATAAGATGGTAGCTCTCTGGTAACATGAGCTTTAGAACATTGTAGAATTGCTTATTTCCCTTAAACCTTAAAATTAGGATGAAATTCGGGTTCTTTTTCCCCCTAAGTCTTTCTAGCATAATTTAGACAATTTACTGTTGGATACTGTAAAAGTCCTCTCTGTATACTTTATGCCAATTAAAAATATGCTTGAGTCTCATGTTTATTTTCTAAAATGCTTTAGTCAATGTAATTTTCATTCTGAGTTTATATTATTCATAAACATTACTATCATATTTTGAAACTACAGCTTATCACTGGTTATTTTGACAGATATCAAGACTTTTAAGCAAACAAGGTTATGTTAATAATCTGTTAATGACTTTTTTCTTTCCCAGTGTTAAGGAATGGATTCAGGGTCTTGTACATGCTGAGCAAGCTTCCTGCTGAGCTACAACCCCAACCCATGAACAACTTTAAGTTCAAGTCTTTGACATTTTGGTTTTTAATAGGCAGAATTAAGCTATGATTTTTCTTTAGGCTTTTATCTTCTTTATATGGAGAGTTGATTGCCAGGTTCTGTAGTCACTAATGTAAGTTCTCAACCTCAGCTGCAAATTAAAATCACAAGAGAAATTGAAACCTCCTATGTTTAGTCCATATCTCAATAAAGAGCCCACTGCGTTGGTACTCAAGTGTCAATAAAGCACCTTGGGGAAGGCTAGTGGGCAGCCTCAGGTGAGAAACACTGGCCTGGCTTTGCTTAATCTGCCTCACTTCACATTTGCAAAGGCAACAAGAATTATTTTCACATACAGAAAATCATGTCCTATTAGTGACACAGGTCAAGTTTTTACTTTTTTTTTTTTTTTGAGCCCTATGAATGCATTAAAATGATAATGAAAGTTACATTTCCTATTAGACACATGTATACAGACTCTTAAATGTGGCTAATCTAAGGCTAAGCAATGACAGATAGAGACTAAGGAGTTAGAGTCACAGGACAGGTAGGACATGCATTGGCCTTGTAGGTACACGGATCTGGAGAGGATACTAAACATTTCAGGTGACAGATTTCGAGTGTTCACAGCTGTGCTTAATTTACAGCCACTAGGTGCAGTGAAAGAGTAAGGCATAGGAATAAGAGCTGGAATTGGACAAGGTCTGATGTTTGCTTGGAACTGTGGCCTTTTTCCTGCAGATGCCATAACATGGGCAGAACACTCTGCTCAGGGCAGGCACTCAGGGATGCTGAGACCCTTGGTGAGATGCAAGGGCTGAAATGTGAGGATATAGTAGAGAGGTTAGATACAGATTGCATTTAGAAACACACATTTGATTTACACTAGAAACAGGCACACACATTACCACAAAGGAAGCTCCTGCAAGTATATAATTTTGCTTTTGCCGGACTTGAAGATCCAGTTTTCAAAAATGGAACAGTAAAGACTTCCATACATGGGATTTTCATCTTGCTGCAGATACATTTCTGTAGTTAAAAGACATTTTAAGTTCAAATATGCCTCTTAATCTGCTATTTCTCTACCAAAAAAAAAAAAAGTACTTTTCCTCATATTTATATAAGTGACAAAGTATTTGGTAAAAATAAAAATATACATAATACTTTGTGACATGTGTCAAATATAAATACTAATTTAAAGGTTAAATTTGAAGCAAAGCAATCTATAAAGGTAAATTTATTTTAAAAATATTTGAAAGTGTTTTAAATTTAAAAACAGGCCATTTCTTTAAGCAATTAATAAATTCTTTTTCTTGTTATCTTTTTGTCTGTTTATTAAATGCTGGGATTTAAGTATAGCCCGCGTTGAGGTACAAATGCTACCTTTGTTTCTTTTTTAAGCATGTGAAAATGAGTACAGATTTCGGTTGTTTTTAATCGAGTTCCTGGGTGGTTTTTTGTTGTTTTGTTTTGTTTTGTTTTGTTTGTTTTTCTGTTATCTTCCTAAAGTATCCACTTGACGGCCACAAAGTTTGGGGTGTCACTCAGAGTGACCGTAGGTGTTTATACTCAAAACAGGATTCACTTTCACTCTGTTATAGTTCCTATTCAGTCTTCTCAAGGTGATGTTTCCTTGGCCCCTCTATGCTACTAAACATAAAAGTTTAAAACACACCTCAGAAAGGGCAGTTAACCAGGAATGGCAGTTTTTTGTTTTTTTTTTTTTTTTTTTTTTTTTCCTCTGAGCATTAATTCTGCAGAGCCTAACTGGGCTAGGGCCTGGTGGGGTTCAAGTTCTGTTCTACTTGAGTAGGACTGGCCTCCTAATCTCCTCAGTGTGGCTGACAGCAGGAGTGCCACTTAGAAGAGGGAACAAAATAGTCATGGGGGCCGGAGGAAAGGGACCTGGGAGAGGGGAGCAAGGGGTCAGGAGCAGGTATGGGGGCAGACAGGAGAGAGGCCTGAGGAGTTACTGAGTGAAGGTGAGTTCCGGGCTTAACCAACATTTTAGGATTCTCACTCAAGTACATAGTATTAACCCTAAAATCACATACCTAACTCTGAAGTCACATAGCACCCAGCAGCTAAGCACATTTGACAGTGCTGTTTAGTGTTCACCTCTCAACTACCCTGTTCAAAACAAATCATGTAAAAACTCAAAGAACAACATTCTGTAAGAAAAACAGTTCAAGTTTATAAAATTTTAATATTGGAGAAAAGAAAATTAGAGTAAATCTCATGTTGGAAATCAGCTTTATGGCAAATCAAGCATTTTTGATATATCTTGACTTTGCATTGAGTAGAATTTCTGTGGCATACATTTTCCTTTTCCATACCCCTTTTTTGGGGGGAGGGGAGCAGGGTCTTATTGTATAGCCTTGGCTGGAACTCATTATGTAGATGAGGCTGGCCTTAAACTTAGATCTGCCTGCCTCTGCCTCTGTACTGGGATTAAAATCTTGTGCAGGATGATTCTTATGTAAATTACAGCATGGCCTCTAAATTTCTAAACAATTATTTTCCTAACAATTTTTTCCCATGTATTCTTTGGTACAAAAAAAAAAAAAAATGTAGAACAGTCTGTTGAATGCTTGTAAGTTTGAGTCAAGAAGAAAAAAAAATGCTAAAATTAATTGGATTTTTGACTTTTCTGCACCGTGTTATGCAGATCCTCGGGGATCTGTATTGACCATAGTTTTTAAGCTGTCTCATTTCAGCCCAGACAACTTACAGATGATAAAGTAATTAAATTGGTCAATATTCCTTTAAGTTATACTAAGTAGGATCTTAGCATTCCATTAGCATCACTAAGGGAAACAACGAAAAGTACTATTACGGGGGAAAAAAAACCACATGCACATAATACTCATTTATGGAATAACTCTTACCTCTCAGAATGTAAGTAAAGAAAAATCTTAACTGGAGAAAAGAAAATCATGCACATATGAAAAAATTCACAAGTGAAAACAGTTAAATAAAAAACACCTGTTCAGAAGCACATAGACTTTCAGGATGAATGTGAAAGTGAACAAAGGGAAGAAAATGGAGAGAAGCGTGTGGACTAAACTTACCTGAGTCCTGTAAGTGATCCCAACTGGCTCTTTTGCATATGTGATAGACTGGTCTGACTGAATAGCAAGCCCCTGGAAGCTTCTATCTCTATCCCCAGTGCTGTGATTACAAAGCATGGGCCAGCACACCTGGCTTTTTAGGATTGATCCTGAGAATTAAACTCAGATCTTCATGCTTACATGGCAAATAGTTTACTGAGAAGTTACCACCCTAGTCCAAATTCTATCTTTTTCTTATATTTGAGAGACAATAAATAACCAATACTATAGAATATGTTTGGCTATTTTTCACAAAGTTAAATGATGCTCACACTCTTAAAAGTATTATTTGTATAATGTTTGTAGTTGTGATGAGGGGCTGGAGAAGGATCATTATTCTCTCAAATTATCACAAATATCTGTTTACATCAATGCCAGGTTTTAAAACCATACAGCAATTTGAGAACACCTTTGCTTTCTTCCAGTTATCCCCCCAAAAGAGAAAATAACTATACATTTTATATAATATTTTATATAGTCTTGTATAAGAAGTTAGCCAGCAATGTGGTATTGTGAAATATATATTTGGTCTTTATTATTGTTCTGTACCCAACAACTCTTACTATCCTTAGATTCTTCAAAATGATGTCTTTCTGTGTGCTCATGAACTGATTCATGGCTGGAACCTCTCAGAAGCTTCAGAAAAGATCTAGGGAGCACTTGATTGAAACTCACCCATACTGCCCAACCTTCAAGAAAGAGAACTGAAGCCTAAATGATTACTTCAAAGAGAGAGAGGGGGCAGAAAGGATTGGCTTGGAGATTCCAGACAGTTGGACAAAAGGTTTCTAGGGTTCTGTTTGCTCCTTCTCCGACATACAGTTTTCCTCTGTAGCTCAAATTGGTTTGAGTTCTGTGATTCTAGCAAATTAATTGTGGTGACTGTACCTTATAGTTGGTGGGTCAGAAGCACCAGTAAAGTAACTGAGCTTGGGACTGACATCTCAAAGGAAGAATTATGGAGATCTGAATTGAAGTATATAAAGGGCACCAACTGTTGTCTACTGCAGATCTTACTGATTTTTGTGTGTTGAAAATCTACATATTTTCTTACAGCAATCTTCTGTGTTGTCAAGTGAGATTAGAGGAGAAAATGAATTTATTATTTCTGATAACTTAGAGTAAATAAAAGCCACATTGAGGGGAAAGATTATATACATTAAACACTATTAAGAAAATAGCACCAGGGCTGGAGAGATGGCTCATCAGTTTAGAGCACTGACTGCTCTTCCAGACTGAGTTCAAGTCCCAGCAATCACATGGTGGCTCACAGCCATCTGTAATGGGATCCAGTGTCCTCTTCTGGTGTTTCTGAAGATGGTGATAGTGTACTCACATATATAATAAATAAATCTTTATAAGAAAATAGCACAAAATAGTTAAATAAACACTAATGTTAACCCACTCTTTAAAAAGTTATACATAGATGAGGAATTGAGGGGTGGGAGAGATGACTGAATGGTAAAAGGCACTTATTCTTGTAAAGGATCTAGGGCTGGTCTTCAAACCATGTGGTGGCTGACAACTGGATGTAATTCCAGTTCCAAGGGATCTGCTACCCTATTCTAGCCCCCTTGTATACCAGGCATGTACATTTACATACATGTAGACAACATACTTCTACAAATAAACACACACACACACACATACACACACACACACACACAGAGAGAGAGAGAGAGAGAGAGAGAGAGAGAGAGCTGGGTATAATGGTGCAAGCTTTAATCCCAGTACTTGGGAGGCAGAGGCAGGTGGATCTCTTGAGTTTGAGGCTAGCCTGGTCTACAAAGTGAGTTTAAGGATACTCATAGCTACACAGTGAAACCCTATCTAAAAAAAAGAGGAAGAGGAAGAAGAAGGAGGAGGAGGAGGAGGAGGAGGAAGAGGAGGAGGAGGA